>NW_011499976.1:457503-476620 GCF_000495115.2 Populus euphratica
ACGACGCTGAAACTTCTATCCACCCAGACCTGCCATGGGAGAATAAGCTGTTCGAATTTACATCAAACATATCACTGCAATAATTAGTTTCTTTTCAGCCATTAAAGAGTACCAAAGCGCAACAACCTCAACCTTTCGTTGCCTCGGATTATCTCTTCTTTTTTCTTTTTCTTTTTTCAAAAGGTTGAAAGAGTTGTTCGAGGGTACATAACAGGACAAAATAAATAAAGACAAGGACTTCCAATAAGGATTGAACGCATACTAAATATAGCAGGACTCCATGTTGGAAATGCACTCTTAGAATTGTGATGCATGCAAGGACGTTTTCCAGAGCAGAGGGTGGGAGGCAGCTCATGTTCCAAATGCTTATCTCAAGGCACCAGTCATACCATAGTTAACTAGGTTACATATTGTCTTTCAGCCTATATGCCAATCACATGATGAGCACGATATTGGATCTTCTAATGGGAATGAGGTTTTCAAGTACTAAAAAATAAGGAAAAAGAAGAATGAAAAAGGAATTCAGATATGACCAGGAACAACCTGCAAAAGCAAAATCAAGAATACACCATATTCTGTCAACATGACACCGAATACAGCATAAATGTAAAATAAAGAAACAGTACAAACCAACAGGAACTGAAACGTCCTGTGAATCTAACAAAATTGACAGGAAAACCACCAAAATGAGATGCCTCAAATTGGTCAAAGATTAAAGGCCATACTGGATCTCTTGGGATCTTGAGAATGATTCCGATAGGCAGTGAGGACTACAATATCGACCAAACAAACAACACCAAGCCAATTCCCTTCACTCAAATCAAAAACGACTTCAAGACCACCATAAACAAAAACCTGCAATCCTTGGCATATTTCTCAGTGAAATATGAGATAAAAGATTATTTACCAATAACCATAATATAGAAACACAGTTCGCCATTCTAAGTCTTTAAAAACTTGAAGTACAATGCAAACATCTACCTCGGTCATCATGTGAATAGTGCCACATGATGTGCAGCACAAATCTCAAAACCCAAAAACCAAGAAGGAAAAATATCTTAATAATTTCCATAACAGATCCACAAGCTAAACACCATATGAAAGCAAACAAAATCAATATCCAAATGCCATTCATTACCGTACAGAATATTGACAAATTTGAAATGAATGAATAGCAATTATCACAAGGACCCAATTCTCATAATCAAAACACATCGTACATGGCATAAGGAAATGCTGATATTGAAAGATGATAGATAATACAGATGGTAAGCATAGGACCCCAAGTGGGGAAGTGTCAGAAATACAAACCTAGATAATAATATACCCTTGCGCAAAAATCTCCATCAGGTTATTAAAATGAAATAAATTGACAATGGAATAACACATTCAATCAGAGAAACTAAAAACTTGAGTAACAAAATTTACTAATCATTCTGCTTCTTTATATACGAGTGAAAGAAATTAAGACAAGATAACAGCAAAACACATAGAAAAGGCCTCTGATTGAAGCAGTTCATTAATCCAACCTCCATTCATTCTCAGAATGGTTGGAAAAAGTTGATTTTGTGTCCAACAGTATAAATTGTTGATGCACCAAACAACAGTAGGGGCACCATTTTTTGATTGTATGGGCAACAAGACAGTCACAAAGTGTCTGCTTTCCATCAGTTAAAATATCTACATGGGAAAAGTGAACTGCAGCCACCCAGTACAAATTCAAGAAATGACTGCTTGAAGACCCCAGATGGATTCCTAAGTTGCAATTGGTACAGCGAAAGGGTGGGGGTCAGAGACTGAACAACATCAATTAAACCACTTACCACCCATTCTTGAGAGCACAAGTTGGATGACGTCTCTTGGAATTAGCTAGCACCCCATCCAAAAGATCTGAAATCAAAAAACACTTTAGAATGTATTTAAAGACCTCTGCTTAAGCAAAGCATTTAGTATATCTCTTGCTGTAAAGAATGTAATTGTAGTTTTTTTCCCAGAAAAAAAATGTAAACAGCAAAAGGACATGTAGCCTCGTAAGCCTCAAGGTGGGCAAAATGAGAGAAGCATACAGATATTGAAACCATGATAGAAACTTACAGGTGGATCAGGATTATTCATCATTACTGCCATGAGGATTACTTATAACCTTCCCAACCACCCTCCGGCTCTTTTCTCTTCAAGAGACTTCCAGTAGCCAAATGATACATCCTTGATTGCTCCTCTGCAAGGGCCTGTGAACCAGCAACAGAAAGTTGCCTTGATACAAGTGAAGATGTCTCATCTCTCCCTTCTGCATCTGGGCCTAGAGGCCCTGCGTTGAGGTCTAGACCCTGCCTTCCCCATTTCCTACTGCTCTCAGCTCCACCATTACTGTTACCATCTGGGAAGTTAACAACATAGGAAGGTCTTGGATAATGCGAAGGGATTGCAGTTGTAGGACCTAATACTTGAGATGGTGTTGCAGGAAAGCAAAGCCTCCCTCCAGAAGATGAATCCATGTATGCTGTTGAACCACCTGAAAATGTGGCTGGGGATAAAGGAAAATTTGTTCCAAAAGGAAAGACAGGATACTGAAAAGGCATAGATGGAAGCGACATTGCTGGGGAAGATGACAACACTGGCCCTCTATAGATATCAGAACTAAATGAGTTGCTGCCAGTAGGCGGAGCCAGCATCCTCTGAGGCCCACCAGGTGCAACTATTGAAAAGGGCTGTTCTCCTCTATCAGGTAAGATTGACTGAATTGTGACAGCTGGATAAGGATTCCCTTGAGGAAACCAAGAGGGGAAGCTTCCCATTTCTGTACTGTTTATCCTGTTTATCCGTGTACCAGAAACAGATGGTTGGGATGGCACATTGCTCCTGATGAGCTGGCTAAATGGTGATGGTTCAGCACTCATCTCTTCAGCAAGAGGCCCATCATTTAAATCAAAGTCTCTGCAAGCATTCACATCTCCATTAAGAACTCCAGATGATGGTTTGACATGATGAAGTTGAGCTTCCAGCCTACAGTCCATGCTTGTTAAGTGATTACCCATATCATTAGGCTCATCCACTCTATTCAAATCAAGGTCAAGTCCCCCAGAGCTACGAACTGATGCTGAAGCCATCGATGCATCCTGCACTCGAACATGATTATTCACAAGATCAGCTGCAGAAACAGCACCCTGAGAAGAGCTTCGAGTAGCCAAATCCTCAAGAATTCTTTCATCAGCCACATTTAAGTCAATATCCAAAGGCGGGCGACTGGGCTTGGAAGTAGTTGCGTCAGTTAGAAAAATACTAGCTGTACCTAATGAAATCTCCAAAGCTTTTCTAGGTTCAGCTGGCCGAAATGCACTTGTGGCCGCCGATCCCTTCCAACCAAGCTCCCCTCTATTCTTTAGTAAATCCTCTGGTGGAAGAAAGGGCCCTTTTGCGGCAGAAGCCACAGTAATTGAAGCAGGAAGACCATTGGACACAGAAGAAACTGGCAAATGCAAGGGGTTAATTAGTTGAGCGGAAGCAGAGCATCCAGGTGCTCTCAAGTTATTCAGCTCCTCATATTTCCCATCATCAGCATTGAAGCCTTCATTCAGATCAAATACAACTTTTGTTTCCTGATCCAACCCCCCAGTATCGGATAAAGAAGAAGCATCAGCAGATGTACATTCCTCTGTTTCATCACCTTCAGTGCCAGTCAACTTGGATCCCCTTGATCTCACTTCTTGTTCTGGTTTTTGACCGATTGCGGGTGATGACTCGTGAAGCGCTGAGCCGTCACCATGTTTCTCATTAACCTGCTCATCTTCTTGTCTGTCATCCACAAACTCACCTTTGTTATTGGTAACATCTGAGTCTGTATTACTTTCATGTTCACTATTTCTTTTTTCAGTTGTTTCGCCAGCTCTTTCAGCCTTAACCTCATCCATGTTTTCAGAGACCATATCCTTGCTGGATCCATAAGGCTGGAGCACTTCCCCATCAGATCTTTTTGTCAACTCTGGATGCATTTTGGTAGATGGTTTCTCCTCATCATTTTCATTCATATTTTTATTGTTCTCGCCATTAAGCTTGATGGACGGGTATGATGAAGATCTGTTATTAACTTCAGTCCCAACTTCCATTCTGGTAATATTGACCTTATCTTCTGTTGTGGTAGAGCTGTGCAACTTTTCTTTAGCTGCAGATACACCATCTGCATTCAACCTGCCAACCCCCTTATCATCCTGTGGTTCCTTCCCTCCATCATTCGATGTTTTCTCTACAGTGCTTGGAGAGGGCACAGCCACTGAAACAGATACTAACACTTCCTCTGATTTCAAATTGCTTTCTGGACATTCAGAAGTTTGCTGCACATCCATATTAGAAGAATTGAATTGTCCATTGAGCTGCCCTTTGAGTTTTTCTTGTGAAATCAAAATGGTTTTACCATCGAAGTTCTTAGCTAGTGAAGTACCAAGAACAATCACCCGCTTCTCATGTTCATCATTAACAACATCAACAAACTGCCCTCTGTCTTGAGCAGGGTCCTCACCTGGTGATGACTTTGGTCTCGCATCACTGCCAGCACAAGAGTTCTCAACAACAGGGGTATTTCTCCGAGGAGAATCAGTTGGCGAAACCGTATCAGAATTGGACATCTCCCCAGCAGCTACACTAGCAAGCAGGTTCATGCCAATATCATCCCCAACAGACATCGATGCATTAGCTTCAGAGTATTTTGCACAGCTTTCAATCAAAGCATTCATGGAGCTGAAAGATGCATCATGCAATTTCACCATTTTTTCTTCATTTGCAGATGACGAGGAAGTAGCTTTTGAGGCTTCAGCTAATTTTCTAGAATCATCACCAGTCCGACAGTGCTCTTCATCAGGAACAGTAGTAGGGGACCCATCTCCCTCATCAGAACCAGTCAACACCTCTTTGAAATCATTGCTTTGCCACGATTCAGTATTAACATCATAAGTAATGTTAGCTCGACAAGCATCATTCTTCTCCTTGAGGTTACGATCAAAATGGTCATGCTTCTCTGAAAGCACAGGAGAGGAAGCTCTGCTATTCATTACAGAAGGGTCTTCCAGTGACCCTCCACTGGCACTCTCTGCAGGACTGCGACCTCTGTTGGGGATCTTAACAATAACTTTATGACCATTCCCCTCAGCAACAGGAACATCCAGTGCCTTCTCACATGTCAAACTGGACTGTGACAATTTTTCTGAACCTAAATTTTTGTGCAAAGAAGAATTCCTGCTTGACCCAGTTTCCTTTTGGACACCAGACATAGCTTGTCCTGGAAAGCCATTGCCTGATTTACGATGCCGCAGAGAACCACCAACCATCTTATTCACCATCATTGAACCTGCAGTTGAGCTCCTTGCATCCTCCTTTCCAGAAACCCCCCCATTTTTGGCATGGTCACTAGAACAGGATTGACTATTGTTGTGGGACTGGCTAGAACTGCTGCTTTTCTCGTCCCTTGCTACCACTACAGATGGATCCGAGGCACCACTGGCACCAGTGTTTCGGGGATGTGCTTCTTTTGAATTATTACCTGCTGATCCAGGTGATGTTGTCGATCTTATAGGTCCTGGGGATGTTGATGCAGACCTGGCAACAGTTTCCCCCTGTACAACCTTGACTGAACCAGTTTTTGAAGCAGAGAGTTGCACAACTGTGCTCTTCATTGCAACCTCAGAGGATACACCAAGTTGCCTGTTCCCACCATGTGAAATTTCAGGAAGACGTGGTCTGGCAGTCCAGGAGACACCTTGGTTAGAGCCAGACTTTGTGTTAGCATCCATTTCAGCCTCAACACGTTTCTTCCATGTGTCAACCAAGCTCCATGCTTTCTTCTGTACTTCCAAGTTCTTATGGGTGCGCAGATTATTCACAGATTTGCCAATATTACACATTTGCAGAGCATGGAGATTTACAGGGAGCTTATCAAGTGCCCGAAGCAAAACTAACAGAAATTCCTCAGCAGATTTATCACCATCCTTGGGGCTACTGCCATCACCATTCTTCCCTTTATGGACCTCCTGCAGCCATTCATCAAACACGGGCAAGCCCCTAAGCTGCACAAACCGGTTTAGGCAATCAAACTTATCTGTGGCTGCTACCACACCAGCAAGAATTGACCGGCCAACCAAGTCTATTTTTTTCTCATTTCTCTCAGGCATCATTAGATGCACCAATTTCTCAACACCTTCAGAATCCACTAGTCCCCCTCTATCTGTAAATTTAGAAATCTCAGATTTCCACATGCTTTCTGGTCTACTGTGACCAGAATCCCCATCATCCATTTTTGAAAAACGTTCTCGTTTCACGGGCTCAGAGCCCTGATCTGCTCTCTCTCTTTTCTTTCCTTTACCTTGAGAAGGAAAGGATGAAACACTATTCTGCACACTATCTGAACCAGGTTTTAACTGGGATGTCGATGTTGGGCCATTCACTGGCTTTGGAGAGCGTCCACCAGCCTGCACTGGTGCTTGCATTTCTAAGCGTGTTTTATTCAATAGGCGATCTACTTCTTCTTGACGTTCCTGTGGGAAAAAAACAAAGAATTAACAATCAAACAGCATTAACAATTCAAAGAAAAGTTCAAGAAGTGCATCTATAACTCACATTAATATAATCCTGATCAGTTAGCCACCATAAACACTTGTTTGCAATGTCATAAGCTCGCCGGCACACAAATGAGCAAATTCCTGATGGAAGTTCAACACCTTTGGGAAGGAAGGCAACTTTACACGGATGGAGTAGGGATGCAGCAGGAATTTCATCCTTATGAAAGGAATAGAATATTTCGTTTGGCGCAGCTTCCAATAGGATGGCTTTGCCAAGTTTTACTTCAGAACGTCGATAGAGCCAATTCACACCTAACTTTAACTTGTTCTCTTTACTGGTAGTCAGCCAACGAATTATTCCAATGAACGGTGGAGAGTCCTGGGGTGGTTTGAACAAAGCACAGTCTCCAACACTGATCTTGCGTCCATCCTGATACGAGGACATACAAAGAGGGAGTTTTGTGAACAATTAGACAGTCTATATTGTAAAAAAAAAAAAAAAGTAATCAAAATTGCATCAACATTTCAATAAGAATAAAAAACATCCCACAAATACAGAGATGCCAAGCAAGTTTTGAAAACAGACCTTCTGAAAAACAATTGAAAAGAATATCATGACTTTGGTTATGCTTAGCATGCCTATCTTATTATTATACCGTCATGATCATCAATATTTAGAATTTTGCGGATTCAAGCCTAAATTAACAAACCATTCTCTCTCTCATTTTCAATAATTAAGCACAAGAAAATGAATCAATGAGGCCAACTAAATCATCGTTCAGAGAAAACTCTTATTAAAAAGCCTGAAAGAAACTATCAAGGTTGATAAACATTTAATTGAACACTAGTTTCAGCTTGTATAGATTTATGAATGAATGGATGAATAAAAATGAAAAAATAAATAACATTTCAAATGAAGAAAAACTGAAAATTTTGTTCCAAGTAATGGTGGGCTGTTAAAATGAGCAAAGTGTTTGTCTATCAACTTCAAGTAAGATATATGGAAATTATTGCATAACATCACAAGTTTGGGAAATACTAATTATTTGTCCAGATATATTCCAAACAACCTTACACATCTCTAGCCCAACCACATGTCATACACTATGATATTTGCTTCCAAGAAAGATGCCTCTACAAGAGCCACACAACCCCTTCCTAAACTATTTAGTTAATAAACTGGCCCCAAGGAAGCAATAGCATGATAGCATCCTGTGATTAAAAACTTAACTATCAATAGACACACAAGTAAAGACCCCATATCAAGAACTCCAAACCAAATCTTTCGTGATCAAACTTTTCTTTCAAGTACACACATAAACTTAATACCAAACCAAACCTTTAGCTAACCCATATTAAAATTGCATAACACCTGCATACACTATGAACTCATGTGACCAACTACATATCCATATTTAATTAAGCTATCATACTTGAATTGAGGTAAAACTCGTTTCAGACGGTGGTACATCTTTTCACAGTACATAAGAGCAGTGAGACAGAAATTAGAGCACAAAACAAGGGCATTAACTCCTCTAATGGGCATATTGGGGCATGCTTAAGCAATTTAATCAGTGAAAACATGAAATATAAAAAAAATTTGACCCTTCAACCCCCAAAAAATCTACAAATGTCTGTTTATACATTGATGTATCTTGGCTGAATCATGAACTCGTTAAAGAAATGTAACACCAATCCATGCATACAGGAGCCATTCACTCTTTACACTCAGTACAAATACCATTTTAAAGATGAAGCTAAATAGCTCAACAAATGCCAGCACATGCATCACCTTTTTCACTATAAACCAAATAAAAACCAGAACCTTTTTATAATTCATAAACCCAGGTAAAAAATTTGCCACCAACCCAATTTTTCCTTGAGCTGAAGAGAAGTCCTAAAAACACATAACAACAGAAAAATCCTTCAATTTTGACAGACCAATTTGGTCCCATACTTTCCAAAAACCCAACAATAACTCATCACCTCCCAAAATGCCACACAATCAGTGCCTAAGAATTGTAGCATCAGCACCAACAAACCCAATAAAAACCAGACGCATATCTCACCAGAGCACAGTCATAAAAATCTCAATTCCAACACCAATAAAAGAAAACATCATCGAAGGAATCGAAATCAAGCCCCTATCTCAAAAGCTCCTACATCAAACACACAACTTTCCTAATCCAGACGCTTATCCTAAATATCTATCAATTCAATCCAGATAACACATAATTACAACAAAATTTGATAAAACACCCCTCTCAATAACATAAATATACAACAAATCAATAAACCCTCTTATCCTGACCCACTAAACAAATCAAAACCCAAAATATTTACAAAAGAAAAAAAGACCGCGAAAATTAAAACATAAAAAAGAAAGAATTACCTTGAAAAAAGAATCAGAAACAACATCGTCACCAGCTACAACCGAATTACCACGCGAGGGACCTGTCCACATGTGCCGATGATCCCTTTTCCTCTCCTCACCTTCCCTTCCATGCAGCATAGCCTTGCATTTTCCCCTTCGAGTACCATCAATCCACCACTCTCCTTTCAAAAAACCACAAAACTCAGACTTTTTTCTTCACTCAATCAACCGATTCTGTATAGATCCGATAAGCCAAACCCTAGCTTCTTCGATTCACCATTTGCCAGTCGAAACCCTAATTCTTTTCCACGATCGAAAATAACAGCGATTTCTTCTATTAATCGATCCAATTATATCTCCGGATCCGTTAAATTAAGAGAGAAACTCGAGATTCGGTTTCGATATCGAGGATATATAGAGAGAAAATCGAGGAGAAAATACCCAAAAATAAAAATAAAGAGAGAAAGACGGCCAAAGGACTAGGTACTTGGTAGAGCAGGGGCGGGCAGATTGGGCAGGGTTACGGGCAGATTAATAATGTTATAATGTTACCTAACCGTGAGAGAACTTGAATTTTAGATGGAGTGCCAGCGGTCTTATTTATTATTATTATTATTATTAGTTAAAATAAAATAAATTGTTGACTGAATTTAAAGGATGTGATGGTGCTTGTTTTAACTTTATTTTTCTTCTTATTATTTTTAATTTTTTTATTACTAAATCTGCTTTGTCCGGTCAGAGATTTGGATGGCTTGGCAGGCTAATTACTAATTTAATATTTCCTTTTCGGGGTTGAGATGGGGGCATGACAGAGAGTTATCGAGAAAGTATTGTCCTGGACGTTATTTGATAAAGTATTTTTAT
This sequence comes from Populus euphratica, assembly GCF_000495115.2. Lineage (NCBI taxonomy): Eukaryota > Viridiplantae > Streptophyta > Magnoliopsida > Malpighiales > Salicaceae > Populus > Populus euphratica. The sequence goes on from NW_011499976.1 coordinate 467,287, forward strand.
GTTAAAATATATTAAAATAATATTTTTATTTTTTAAAAATTATTTTTAAAATCAATTCATTAAAAAATTCAAAATATATAAAAAATTAAATTTTTATAGCAAAACGGTGCCTCTGTAGGTGGGTTTGGAGAATTGGATGAAGGGTAAAAGTGGAAGTTTGAATGGAAGGGAGGGGGGAGTCACATGTGAACGTACGATGGAGCAGTTAAGGTTGTCTTGAGTTGTTCCAACACAGAATGGTTAAGGAGGAAAAGGATGATGTAAATGTTCTGTTTCTGTCAAGAAAATGATTTTTCAGGTTTCCTTGCTTGCTTTTATAGTAATGCCTGAACCGTTTTCCTTACTCTTTTTCTTTTGTCAGTGAGTACAAGTCCAGACTGTTGGATTTTATAGTTTTTCAGAGTACATTGGACTGTTCCCAATCTTTTCCTCCTTCTATTTTATTGGGTAATTACCCAAAAAAAGTAAAAATTTAAAAAGTAATAGCGTTTTCTATTATTGTATTATTTTTTTCTTTATTTAATTTTTTTTTTGTAATTTTAGATTATTTTAATATGTTGATATTAAAAATAATTTTTAAAAAATAAAAAAATTATTTTATATATTTTTAATAAAAAATATTTAAAAAACAACCGTTTAATATATCCTTAAAAGTTAATATGCAGCAATACTTGATATTTTAAAAATATATATTTAATTATTTATAAAATTATGATTATTATTTTAATAATTAAAGAAGATATGTAATATTAATATTATAACTTTACTAAAAATTAAAACTTAGTAATTATTGTTTCATCCCTTTTAGACTTTTTATCAAACACTTTATTTGCATAATCCAAACCATTTTATACTTTTAAAGATAAGTTTAAAGATAAGTGAAAGGGGCAAATCAGCGCATTCTCTAACTATGATTCTTGTAAGTTAATGAATACGATGATGAAAGTAAAAAGATTGATATGTAAAAAGATTGATCTCTTGTTTTCTTTTTGAAATAATTCCAAGTATCATCTCATATCTAACACATCATTTTTATATTTTTATCAAATTTTTTTTAATCGTAAATTTATTCAGGACGAGTTGTGAAAACTAACTTGAAACCACTATTAAATCAACCATTTCCTATATATAATTCAATAACAAAATATTTTTTTTGCCAAGTGCATCATCTTTTTTCAAGTTGAATGCTAAAGATTTTATATGTGAGTTTGCTTATGACATTATTCACAAAAAATAACAAAAATAAAAGATATGTGACTTTTCTTTATTCTATAATTTTGCAATATTTCATTTAAATATGAGTGATTTAACGGCTATTTTAAAAAAAAAGTGCACCATAACCCTTTTTTATATATCACAATTGATTCATAATTCATGGCTAAGTGATCATTTATGTGATAAGCAATATGACAATCCTTGCATACCTTTGAACCTATTTGTGTTTTTGTGCAAATGTGTGGGCATAAAAAAAAGATATGATAGGAAAAGAAAAAATCATTGTTAGACAAACAATCTTTTATTTGTCTGTTTATCTAAATGGATGGTTTTTTCATTTTTGTTTCTTTGAGATCTTATAACAAAAATAGGTTTCAAGTTGCCTTCTTCAACTAAGTCTTTAAAAACTAAGCTTTGGTTTAATAAAAAGTGTGTTGGGTGCTTAAAAACTAAGCTTTGGTTTAATAAAAAATGTGTTGGGTGCTTCTAAAGTGCATGTTAACTTACTAGGTAAGGAACCATCACCATCAAAATAAGATGGACATTTTTCGAACATGAAATGGTTAATTGAAGATCTAAAACAACTGTTTTCTTGGAGGTAGTTTTTAACTGGGACTTGCTATTATTCTTGACCTTAATAGCTGTTTTATCTTCACAAATCATCACACTCCATCTTTGAAATTGATGTGGGATTTAATTACTAGTTTAGGATTCAAATTTATAGGGTTAAGAAAAGAGATTGTGAACTATAAGAAAGACTAATCAAAGAAGAAAGAGTGTTGATTATGGATGTAATCTATCTCTTCTAGTATATTATATATATGAGTAATTTTGTCTTTTGATTCTTTTTGAAATTTTTGTTCAATATAAAATATAAAGTATAATCTCTTAAATATAGTATAAAAGTGACAACATAATCAAAGCTTATGAGATTTTTTATAATTACCCCAATTTTATTTTATTTATTTTATAATGGATATGTTTAATTACTAGTCTTTTCATGCATAGACCACGTGTGTATGTAAGTTATTCAATTTGTACAATATAACATATTTTAAATTATAATTAGGGAAAATTATCTTTATCATCACAGTAGTTTAGTTTTTTTTTCCCTTATTATTTTTAAAATTACCATTTATATTTCATAATTTATTAGTTAATAACATTTTACATCTTCACTTATATTCGATAATAAAAAAGTCAATAAAAATGATTGGATTATTTACAACATTACCATTATATTTTTCATTTATGATTAAAAGCTCTTACAATGTTAACAAGTTAATAAGGGCACAACAAAAACAAAGGAAATCTAAAATATATTTTTTAAAAAAGTGATAGACAAGATGAATGTGCCTCATTTTCTTTTCATGTACTTAGAAAGTGTTTGTTTGTGAGGTGCGTTGTGCAATATATCTATTTTATTTATAACAAATCCTCACTTATTGGTTTCATAATTCAAAAAAATATTTATCTCTTCAAAACACATAAATAAAACCATTCACAACTCTTAACCAAGAGTAATTTTAATAGCCAAGCCTTACAAGTGGTAACTCTAGTGGCATACCAATGAAAGTAGCTTTTTCTTTTTTAGATTAACGTGGGTGTCCGGGCCAGCTTGCGCGCACCACGACTAATCCCACGGGCCCTGAAGTTAACGACCATGTAAGCCTCCAGTGGCCATCATATGAGCAACCAAGGACTCGAACCTGAGACCACAGAGGGAGCAAACCCCTTGATCCCAAGTCCTTACCACTTAGCCACCACCTAGATGGTTTGAAAGTAGCTTTTTCTTGTTTAAGAGGCAAGTGGTATACAAATTAAGAAGGCAAGATGATAATACCATGGAAAATATGATTTGTCTCACCAAGATGAAATAAAAATCCATCTCCTACTACACTTTTATTATTGTGTGTCTCTCTCCTTACCCTCTAACCAAACAACTCTTATATTTGCTTCATCTTTTTTATTATAAATATCCCTTTTTTTCTCTATTTTTTTCATATTAAAACTACCATTTTTTTCACTAATATGCTTCAGTCAAACCAGCCTCAGACCACCATTCCTTTCAATCTTTTTCTTTAATATAATTAATGTTAACTGGATCTAAATATATAATCCATTTTAATCCATAATCAAGAAACAATACTTAAAAAAACAATAAAATTTGGTGTTAGTAATTGATCCTTAAGTGCAAAACGATAATGGATAAGACCAGTTGTTTAATTTTTTCTAAATTTATAACGGAGATAAAACATTTTTCAACATCATATGAAGGATTGATGCTTGCAATTATATATCTTAGGTTTTCAAACTTAGATATGTTTTCTAATTGATTTTCATATAAATAAGGGAAGGATAACATTAAATTAGGTTTTGATTTAAGTTAAAATCTTCATTTGTCAAGAGAAAAAAGAAGAGAGAAATCTGTAGAGAGAGAGGAATTATTTATTTTTATAATATATTATATATAAGGACAGTTTGATCATTTTATTTGATTTAAAATTTTATGTTGACCTAAAATGTAAATTGTAATTTCTAAAAATATTAATGCAAAAAAATGATTATACTATAAAATAATTAGAGCAAGTTGTTTTTTATTATGATTATATGTAACTACAGGAAATATGAAAACATAGTCCACTTTATGAGTTTTGTGTTAAAAAACTATGGATGACATTATTTACTCTGTTATGCTTCTGTTTTTTTGTCTTCAAACTTTATTTCTTTGCTAGTTCATCATTTCACTTGATATTTACGGTAATAAATTAAAATCCACCCTTATTTAGTTCATCATTCCAACTTATAGGAGAACACCTTTTTTTTAATTTTTTTTAAATTGCCATATAAGTCATTCTTTATTCATAACTAAAAACATCATTTAAACATAAAAACAATAATCAATATACATATCATGTAAAATTCAAACTTCCATAATAAAATTAAATGACTCATTTCTCAATTCATAACAAAACCTTAATCAATCAAAGTAAAAGTGTTCCTTACCTTTGAATAAGGATGATTTAACAAAGATTTATTTTTTTCATGCTTGCCTTCACTACTTTTTTCAAGTTCCAAAATCTTAGTTTTAAAAGTTTTTAATCATTCCTAAAAGCTTGAAACCCCTTCCTGAAACTTTTAAAGTTTTCCTGGATGCTTCAATCTTTCTCTATTAATTATTTTAATGTAAGAAGAATAAAAAAGAATCAAGGAGTTGTTGCTCTCCTTCCTTCTCCATGTTTTAGCAATTCTTAACTTGCATGAGAAGCCAAAAAAACTATTTATATGTCCTCTATAATTTATATTTATAACATTGTTATTGTAATTTAATTCAAGAAATTTTTGTTTACTTGGGTGATTTATTTTTAAAACTTACTATGCCTTGAAGTTTGAATCCATCAAACTTCATTTCTTATTTTTTATATTTTTTTATCTTATTTTATCATTTGGTTAAATTTTTGATACTTTATCAACACTATAATATTTTAACCGAGGGCTTATAGGCCACGATCTTGGTAAAACAATATAGTGAAATCACCTTTTTCTATTTTTTATTTGGATTTTACTGCTAAGAAGAATGCTTACTTCTTATAATATCTTTTATACACAGACATGGGTCAAATTTATCTTACAAGAGCAAAAGCAACAATATGGTTTATAATGCTACAACAGTGGGTATAGTAAATAAAGTCATAAAAAAAAGGGTAAGAAATAACTAGAAAAAATGTGCTAAAGGGGCACCAAGTGATTGATAATATATTGCAGGACCATAATTTATTGTTTCGAAAGAAAAATCTATTAAACTCGATTAACTATTAACAAAACATCCTAATGTGGGTGAATTTGGTTAGAGAGACCCAGAAATAGTTCTTCAATATCCATTATGTGTCCAAGGCCTTTTGTTCTTATTGCATTTACTATTTTGGCACAAATCTTTCGGGTTCTTAAAAAGAAATAGTTTGAGAAAGTTATTTTTTATCTGGGTTTGTTTTGTTTTGTAATATATAAGTTTAAGAGTATGTTTGAAAATGTAGTAACGATTGTGGTTTAAAGTATTTTTCGCTTAGAAATGTATCAAAACAATGTTTTTAAAGTATTTTTCGCTTAGAAATGCATCAAAACAATGTTTTTTTATTTTCTAAAACAATCTAAAAATAAAAAAATAATTTAAAAAATAAATTTTAAGAGAACATGGTTTAAACTGTGTTTCCAAGCTGACTTTCAAGACGATTGATGATACTTATTCATATGATAGTATAAAAAAATGGATAGTTTTATATATATATATATATATAAAGAATAATAAATAAATGAAAATAATTTTGTTTGCAAATATTGCACTATAAAGTAAACAAAAAGTTTATTTTCATCCTAGTAACTATATATATATCAAAGAAATTGAAGGACTTTTTAAGTAGGTTATGTAAAGTCTAATTTGACGGCAACAATAACAAGGATTGTTCTTCAAATACATAATTTGTCATAAACATGAATGAAGAACTAAATTTAAGAATATATATTATTTCAAGGCTAGCTGAAATACCATTAAATTATACTAAAAAAAAAGGAAACTTTTTTTTTTTAAGCAAACCTTAAAAATGCCTTCCACATATAATTTTATCCTTAAACAAGTTTTTATATTAGTTTTATCCCTCAAGTTTTAAAGATTATCAATTAAGTTTTTCTATCCATATTTAATTATGAATTTCATTAAGATTATACTTTTATTTTAATAAATGACATTGTTAAATAAGTAACTTTTTTTTTTGTTAAGGAATTCTAACATAAGAATCCAATTGAAAAATCAAAACTATTTAAATATAAAATTAATATAAAAAAATGTTTGAGAAAAAAAATGGTATTGCTCTAATGGTTGAAGAGTATATTTGAAGTTTGCCTCTAGACCACCGAATAATTGACTAATCCATAGCTATTTATAGAATTTCCAACTCTTTAAATCCATTAATATACAATAACAATGTTACAAAGTATTCCTATACTAATATGTAAATTCAAATTTCTCTATAAATAATATTTTTTTAGAAAATATGAATTCCTAAAAAAATAAATTAACTCCTTTTCTTCATTATTTTTATATTTACATTCTAAATATATTAAATGAGATGGAGTGCATGAATGAAGGTAATTGGTGTAATAAATCTTATTGGACTTATTATGATTGATTAATGAATTAATAAAACTTGATACAATATTTTCTTTAGGAAGACACTTAAATTTTGAAGTCAATATAGAGCATAAAAAAGTGAAGAGAATATTTAGTTGCAAATAATGAGTTATCTTGGATTTGAGGACTTTCATGATTATTTATTATATTTAATACCTTCTAACTTGTATGATTACTATAATTATTGGTTAATGTTTTTAGTTGGTTAATGAATATTTTGGAGATATTTTTGGAATTTATTAAACCTAAGCCACTTACCTAAGTGGACATTATTAACTCTTTAATAAATCTTGTGGGCATAATTATAACTCTTTAATAAATCTTGTTTCATTAAATGTTAAATAAGCACTAATAACTTATATAATTCCTAATTTGAAACTTTATTTTTTCTATAAAAAATATAAAAATCAGTTGAAACAATAAAAGTTAAAAAATAAAAATAAAAAATAATATATTCACACCATAACTCATCAAGTTATTAAGTTGGATCTTTATTGTAGGGATTTTTTCTTGTTTTCTTACTCTACTTTTCACTTTCCCCTTTTCATTTCTTTTTCGAACAAGCCAAAATTTGCTAATGAAAGATTAAAACATCCTAAAATGATGAAAGCAAAAGGAATAGTGAGCAAGTCCAACATTAAAAAAAAAATTAAATCATTTTGATAAAGAATATATAATATTTATATCCCTATTTTTTATTTGCATATGTTAAAAAAAAGTTAGTAAAAAAAATTCAATGAAATTAAATAACTTTTATTTGAATAAAAAAACTCTAGGATAAAAGAATTTAACTATAGTAATGATAATAATTATGGTTAAAAATAGTTGAGTTTTTATACAATTAAAGTGCAAATAATAGTGTTAACGGTGATGATATATTTAATTTTTATTGCTTCTTTGTCGTATAACCAAACTAACTTAAATTTCAAAAATTAAAATACCCAAATAATTTTCTATAATAAAACATAAGAATCCTTTTACTTTCTAATTATATTTACAAATAAATTGATGCAAAATTTTTAGTAATTATTATATTGAAAAATTATTATAGGTTATCTATCCAAACTTCTAACTATATAATATTAAATAATAATTTAACTTTGTGTAACTGACTTTTATTTCAATGAAAAGATAATAGATTTTGGGTGTTTTAAAAACATAACTGACTTTTATTTCAATGAAAAGATAGTAGATTTTGGGTGTTTTAAAAACAAAATACAATCTAAAAAATAAGTATTCAAATTTATTCATGTATAATTAGTTTTTAAAATTTATTAAAGGTTAGAAAAATATACTAAAAAGTAGTTGAATAACTAGATCATTAGGATGTGCTACTATATTAATCTTTTTATGTAGAAAAAAATATCTAGACATTACTAATATTTTTTTCTAGTAGAAAAATATTAAAATCACATGAAAATTGATCTAATATAACTTGGTTGTCTTGATGGGTATAATGACAACCTAGATGCTTGATAAAATCATTAAAAGATATATTTAAAATTAGATCTTTTAAAGAAATATTAGGATAACAACATATTAGATCTAGTTGAATCAATTCGGGTTAATTTGCCAACATGCATACCAAGTCATGAGATCTTGATAACCTCGTACAAAAAATAAATAAATTATGAACTTCAATTTTCAATAAATTTAGTATTGAATGAAGAAAAAGAAAAAGAAATCAATTAAAAAATCTAAAAAAATGACCAAAGATAAATAGGTTAATTTACCAAACTCGCATGTTAGATCACGAGATTGAAATAACACAGTATAAAGTAAATTTAAACAAATTATTAAGTCTAATTTTTAATCGATCCAATGTTAATTGAAAAAAATCAAACAAAAAAAAAATGAAAAAACGATTCGAATCAACTAGGATTAACTTATCAAACCTATAACCCGAGTTATGAGATAAAGGATAACCTCATAAAAAACAGACTGTAATAAATTACGAAATCTAATTCCATTCAACTTTATATTGAATCATGAAATTGAATGAAAAAGATTTATTAAAAAAAGTAAAAAAAACTTCGAGTTAATCTACTAAATTTACAATCTGAATTATAAGTCTGAAATAACTTCATAAAAAGTAAATTGAAAAAAATTATAAAGTTTAATTCTTAATAAAATTAATGTTGAAAGATAAAAATAAAATGAAAAATAATATTAATAAATCAAAAGAAAAAAAAAGCCATTATAGTAAAAAGTGACCGTAAGACTGTGGGGAAGTACATTCAAACCCCTCTTCTCCTTTCGTTTTTTTGTTAATTAATAATAATATAGATGGAATCACATGTAAAAAAAAACAATTAAACAAAAAAACAAAAGAAACGATCAAAGTTGAGAAGAAACATCCAGCGAAAGGAAGCTCTCATGGCAGTCAAAGCAAAACCAGAGTTGTTCGGCTGGTTCGCATTTTGGGGCCTCTGATCTCGTGTCCAAATTGAACCTTAGAGATTGGGCTAATCTGACAACTTTCTCCTAAGCCTTGTTGGGCTCATTAGGTGGGCCACAGATGATGGACTTTTCTGAGCTGGTGTTGGTAATTATTGGGCCCACTTCAAGCACGATAATCATGAAGTGTTCCTTCTAGAAGTGAGAAGGTGATATCTGGGAATCCTTGGTCTCTCAGCAGAATCGGAGACTCTTGTCAAACTTTGTGTACAATTCAATTCTAAAGCACTACAGGCTAAATCGGCTGTGGATGTTAATGGACTTGTTGAGTAATGATTTATAATTAGAGGTTCGAAGTTAGCAATGTTGCAACCGAAATGTGTGCGCGGAGGCAGGCACAAGGACGAATAACATCATCTTTACTTTCATGAATCTAATATAAAATAGCGATGGTTAAATTATGATTCCTAAGGAAGAGAGAGAGAGAGAGAGAGCAACTGCTATGTTTCAAGGTTATTGAAAAAACGAGACGACTTT
>NW_011499976.1:478740-515540 GCF_000495115.2 Populus euphratica
AAATATATAAAAATTCACCTTGTTTTGGAATACATTACAGAACCAAGAATCTCATACTGAATAAATAAATAAATATATAAAAATTCACATTGTTTTGGAATACATTACAAAACCAAGAATCTCATACTGAATAAATAAATAAATAATACAACAGCAATTTATAAAGCTAATAACGGACGGCACACCATAAAGTAAATCTTTAAGATATTAACCCAAACTTAATCATAGCATGTTTATTCATACATGTTTTCATTAGCCTAAATTTAATAAAAATACAAAAGTATTGTTGTATTAAAAATAAATTTATTAATATATATATTTATTTTTAATATCAACACATTAAAATCATAAAAAATATTTAAAAAATTATTAACCTGATTTTTTTCAAAAAACATTTTTAAACAGCATTATCACATGGAGCCAAAGAAGAAAGGATATTAAAGTGCCTTAATTTGAGCGTTATTAAAGGAAGCAAGAAAGTGTCGTTATTAATAAATGAACTACAACGGCTCAACATGTAAAATGTAGCTTAACCCGCAGCAGAGATAAAACCGGAAGTGGAAACGGAGGTTAGTATAGTCATAAAAAAAAACAAGTCGGTGGAGAGCGCCCCTGAATTCAAACACGCATCTTACATCTTTTGCGCAGCAAAAGTCAAGACTTTCGGGATCTCGGTGGATCGTTGAATTTATAATAATAATTATTTATAAAATAATATTTTATTTATAATATATTAAAATAATATTTTTTAATGTTTTAAAAGTTATTTTTAATATTAGAATATTAAAAACAATTTTAAAATATTAAAAAATATTAAAAAATAAAAGTAAAGACTTTTAAGATCTAGGTAGTGGTAGTGATTGAAATTGTAACAATAATTATTTTTTAAAATAAATTTTTATTTATAATATATTAAAATAATATTTTTTTTAAAGTATTTTTAATATTAGTATATTAAAAATAATTTTAAAATACTAAAAAATATTAAAAAATAAAAATAAAAACTTTCATAGTTGTAGTTGAAATCATAATAATAATTATTTTTAATATTCACATATTAAAAACAATCCTAGAATGCTGAAAAATATTATTTTTTTAAAATTATTTTTAATATTCACATATTAAAAACAATCCTAAAATGCTGAAAAATATTATTTTTTTAAAATTATTTTTGAAACACACTCATACTCCGTTCAGCTCGCCTGGGATCATGCCATCGCCTCCGACCTCACCTTCGTCTACTTTTCAAGGCTCCATCTACATTTAAGCTGTTCTACTCTCTACTCCTCTAACCTTCACTCGAGATGGACTGGAATCAACCCTTAAACATTTTTTTATTTAAATTAAGATGCTCATAAAGTTTATTAGATGGAATCATTAAAGAAACTTGATTTTGTTTTATTTTTTTAATTACTTAGAAAACAATCCAGCAACAACGCAATAGCCAACCTTTAAAGGGCATGTGCACTAATACGTAAGCTATCTTCATTTATTTAGTTCTCGCTAATCACTAGCTAGGCTTTTGCTTTGCCCAAAAAACGGAAAACCTCCCCCTCTCCTTCTCTCTCTCTAGAACAAGCCAAGGGGCTGCCAGTTGTCAGTGAAAAATAATGAGTCCTACAGACAGCAGGGACTGGGGGAGTTACTGCTGATAAGGGAGAGAGAATGCGTCGGCTGTCACCTTTTGACCCTCGTCCCTCTTTAGGGTCCCCCCCTTCTCTGGGGCACCCCCGATATTCTTCTGCTACAGAACACCACACGTTATCATCGCAATATTGTCCAATCTAACCCCCGGTTGCCAGCCTCCAATAATTAGATGCGATCGTTTTTGATTTATTGCGGTTTTTATTAAAAGAAATAGTAAAAATAATTTTTTAAATTAAAACCAGTTTAAATTAAACAATTCAAGTTTAATTCGATTTTTTAGTTTAATTTAGTTTAATATTTTTGATTTGAATTTAATTTGTTTTTTTAATTTCAAGTTTATAAAACTAAATCAAGTAGAATCGGCTGATTTTTTTAAAATTATAATTAATTTAATTAATTTTTTACAATTTAATTTTTTTAATTTAATTAGTTTTATGAATTTTTTTTCACTCCTACCAATAATTCCACGTTAGGTGTCGAACGCCCGGACAAAAACCACATGCGCTCCAACTTTTAAAGGCCATTCGCGTCGTTTCATGCAAAGAACGTCTGCTTTGAGCATCAAAAACTGGGGGTAGGTTGCGATACTGCGAGGTGTTTGGCTTCGAGAAATTTAATTATTTTTTGGTTGTTCTAGATTGTTTAAAATATTTTAAAAATAAACCAATATCTATTATAATCCCAAACATCCATGCATCCTTATCGGGAAGTTAATCACGGAGAGCTTGATTCCGCCTGAAGTGAAGGCAACTGCCCAAAACGCTGCCGTTCTGATTAAAATAAATTAAACGACTTCCTTGATCCCTTCCCCTGATTTTGATGGTCGTAATTGCTTGCATGACAGAATAAAATCAATGGCAAGTGATTACCGGTTGGCATGATAATATGTCATTGAGAGGTGTCTGGGAGTAGGTTAAAATTTAAGGTTTTTTTTTTAAATAATTAATTTTTTAATTTTTTTAATATATTAACATTAAAAATAAATTTAAAAAGGAGCCACCATTATATATCCACATCCCATTAAATAATATTCGGTAGAGTGTGCAGCTTAGCTTCACTTTATTAATAAAAATGCTGAGAGGGAGATTTCACCTCAAACCTTCCACACTGTTTTTTTTTTGTTTTTTTTTATAGACATCACTTGCTTGTTTTTTCTTTTTAAAAAAAAACATCTGGTATTTTCCTTCTCTCTTCAATCTTCAGCGAAGAACTGCATCCTTTTTGTTTCTCTATCTTTGGAAGAGGGGTGTGGGGTGCATGATTTTCATTTGACCTGAATTCTTGCTTTCGACATAGATAAAGGCATAGCCGTTGTTCAAAAGGTACTTTTCTTTGCCGCTTATAATTTTTTCAACTATTTTACTCTCTCTTTTCCTCTGTTTTTCCCTCCTTATTACATGCTTTATGGGTAGCTGTAGCTGTAGTTTAAGGAGTAGTGAGAGAGAGAGAGAGAGAGAGAGAGTTGATTCACTCATTTCCGTGTCCCGCTCACATTGTTGAGTTGAGTTCAGTACTGTTTTTGCTTCCCTTTTTTTTCTGTGAGATTTGGGATTTGGGTTCTGCTTCCTCTTACTACATCTTCGCTCACCTTTTGAATCTCTCTTTTGTTGCTGTTCTTTTTAAAAAAACAAAGAAGGAAAGAAAGAAAGAAGACAGTTTCGTGAAGAAAGAAGGGGTTGATGGCTGGAGGAGGAAAGGCTGAGGAGCCACAACCACATCCACCAAAGGAGCAGCTTCCCAACATTTATTATTGCATTACGAGTCCACCTCCATGGCGTGAGTATTTGTTATCTCGTTCTTTTTTCTTCTTTTTCTTCAAGTATAATTTTGTTATCTCTGAACTGAATCTTGTTTTTACTTCAAAGTAGCTTTTTGTGCTTTCTTTATGGTATATACTCTTTCAAAAGCTCCAAAGAAACCTACTCTTTTCTTCTTTCAAGATTCCGCATACACTAACCCACCTTTCAAAAAAAAAAAAACACAAGGAAGAAAAAAACCCAACTACTTTTTTGATTAACTATATATTATCTGTTCATTTTATTTTTTGCAATTTCTATTTTAAGGAAATCTGTCCTTTTTTCTGTCTTTTTTCCCCCCCAAAAAATTAGATTTGGTATTTTTTTCTGTTTTTTGTCAGTGATCTTTTTTTTGTAACAGTGTTTGAAAACGGACCAAGTATTTTTGTGTTTGCTTTTTTTTATACATTGCTGAAATGGGTTTGCCTCCATTTGATTATTTCAAGATTGTGTGTTGCAGCGGAAGCTATCCTCCTTGGTTTCCAACATTACCTTGTGATGCTTGGAACTACTGTTCTCATCCCTTCTGCTCTCGTTCCCCAGATGGGAGGAGGAAATGTAAGGCTAGGGGGAAAAATCATTATGCAGATATTTCGTGTTTATCATTAACTGAGCATGGTGGTCGTATTGTTGTTTTTGTAGAAAGAGAAGGCGGAGGTGATCCAGACACTTCTCTTTGTTGCTGGTCTGAACACGTTGCTCCAGAGTTTGTTCGGCACTCGTTTGCCGGCTGTTATTGGAGGCTCTTACACCTTTGTCCCAACCACAATTTCAATTATCCTTGCTGGTCGATTTAGTGATGAACCAGATCCTGTTGAGGTTTTATCTCTTGCCATTTTCTGCTGTATAAAGTTGTCGTGGTTTGGAGTGTCAAGTGGCACCTTCCTATTAATGATATAGAAGAGCTAGTATTAATTCCCAGCTAAAATTTTTGCTGCCTATTTCAATGGTTCACGTCTGAAATAGATGGGGCAGGGGTGTATTATATACTTTAACCTGACCCTCCCACCACTATACTCGTACTGATAAATGTCCTGTTAGTAACTTCATGACGACTTTTAATGCCTACACAGAAATTTAAGAGGATTATGCGTGCAACACAAGGTGCTCTCATTGTTGCTTCAACTCTCCAGATTGTTCTAGGCTTCAGTGGCCTTTGGCGTAATGTCACCAGGTTAGTTCAGAACCAGAACTGATGCTTATATTTTAGCAGTGCTTGCACCCTGTGATCAATTGCATTTAATGATAAGAAGATATAATGATTGGTTAACATATAGAATCACCATCCATGTATTGCGAATCAACAGAACTTCTGATCAATGGAAAGCTCTGTCTTATCCTGTTGCTCATTTGCATCTTTATGCCATATTTAATGCTCACTTTGGCAGAGTCTTCTGCATCATAGTGGAGAATGCTATATGGTTGCTCCTTTTTTTTCCTGCAGGTTTTTAAGTCCACTGTCAGCTGTTCCTTTGGTAGCCCTCGTTGGTTTTGGGCTGTATGAGCTTGGGTTTCCTGGGGTAAGCTTCCATCTGCTTCATATTCATGCACATGCATATGATGTATAACCTAGTGACCAGTGGGTATTAAGTTTTACATTGAAATTTTTAGGTTGCCAAATGCGTGGAGATTGGCCTTCCAGAGCTCATCATTTTAGTATTTATTTCACAGGTATTTGTGCTGTGTTATGGATCCAGTTGTAGCTATTTTGATCACGCTGTGTTTTGTCATCTCTTGCTTTTGACTAATTATGACTTTATTACTAATATTTGTTGTTAGGATGAATAGTTAATTGTCACTGTTTGTTTTGCAGTACATGCCCCATTTGATGAAGTCAGGAAGACATGTCTTTGATCGTTTTGCTGTCATATTCGCAATAGTGATTGTATGGATTTATGCTCATCTGCTTACAGTGGGTGGAGCTTATAATGATGCACCACCAAGGACACAAATAACTTGCCGTACTGATCGTGCTGGACTTATAAATGGTTCTCCATGGTTAGTCACTGCATCTTAAAACAGATGCATGATTTAGCGTTTACTTCTTGGCCTATCCTTTATATGGGGGATCTTTTTTTTCCTGGTTTACAGGGGAATGATTCGAACTTGAGCCACCTAGGAAATCAACCATGTCTTGCACTGCTGGACCATATCCAGTGGTGCTATAGGTGGATCTTTACTTGTCATTATTTCTTCTTTCTACCTATAGGCATGGCTCATGATTACCTGGTAATCCCGTTACAATGGTCCTTTCTATTGACTGTAAATCCCTGTCGGTTTGTTAATTTAGGTACTCTGCCGCATAAAGAGTAAAACCAGTATAGGAAGAGGTTGAACACTGGACTTTTACCAATTCATTTTATCCAAGGAGAAAATCAAAGTGTGGATTAAATGCTCTTTTTACACGTTTCCTCTGTTGATGAACTTGGTTGCTATGTCTGAACATGGACAAGCTGATTTTGAAAGGCAAGAGTTAGATGGTCCATAGTTGGAGACTGCTTAGATGAATTAGTAGTCATAATCCAATTGGGAAGTGCTTGTGATGCAATTATCTAATTCGGATTTAAATAAACATGACAAAATTCATCTTAACCGTATTCATTCCTTGCACATTTCATTGAATCAGCCGGGTAATTTGGGTTATAATTGGTATTAGTTGATGAAGAGTTTGATTAAAGCTTAATTTTGCTTTAATGTAGTATAATGTACTTTTTCATGACTTAGCATTGTGGGATGGCATCAAGTGTTCCTTATTGGAGTTATGGGTTTGCAGGATAAGAGTTCCATATCCCTTTCAATGGGGAGCACCTTCATTTGATGCTGGTGAAGCTTTTGCCATGATGATGGCATCCTTTGTTGCTCTTGTAGAGGTTTGCATTCTTCCATTCATACATTCACTTATACCTCATGCATATCCCCTATGCTATTGCCCTAAACTAAGAATCAAAGTGCATCACACAATAACATCACAACTGTTGTTAGTTTGCTGATATTATTTTTCCATTCATTGATATTCTATTTTAATGATAAGTCATTGTAAATGCCTATCCCATACTAGTGATACTGATACAATAATAAATCATTTGATTGTTGTAATGTGGATGAGCTGACAAATAATAGTTTCCAGAGATTGATAGAAGTTCTTTTTGGAAACTACAATTTTCATAATTTCAATGTTTTTAATTGATTTTGTTCGTTTCTGGTTTTTCTTTTTTGCCATGTGATGCAGTTCAAGCATTCATTCTGTGGATTATACATTTTACTTGACTATGTTATTTAATCTTGTAAGTTAACTGAATTACTTTTCATGAATAAGCAGTCCACTGGCGCATTTATTGCTGTATCAAGGTATGCAAGCGCAACTCCTATGCCACCTTCTGTTCTTAGCCGTGGTGTTGGCTGGCAGGTAATAAAATAATTGGTTTCTTTGTAATTGAAACAGCATGCTTAAGTTTTTAAGTTTCGAATGGTTGTTTTTATGTCTATGATATTGTGTGAATGCTTGTCCTTTTCATGCTTTGCTGCAGCATGCATCAAATATGCACTTCAGTGTATAGACTTACTGTTGTGTAGCTGAACATTTTATTTGATCCGAAAAGTAGATAACTTTTCATTTTCAAGCTTTTGAAAGATCAAAAACCCCCCATGTCCCTCCCAACCTACGATTCCTTTCGTGACAGCAAGACAGACCTTTTCAATTCCAAGATTTGTTTGAAAAGTGTTATACCTAGCCACTATTATGTGCAGTCGCGGGCACATGCACTAAAATTGTGTTGTGTGCAGGATGGAAAGAATGGAGGTGAAATATTAACACATCAAGTTTTAAGGGTGTAAAGAGTGTTAGGTTGTGTTGTTTTATGAGTGCTTGATAAGAGTCTTGTAAAATTATGAGTGTCAGTTGGCCCAATAAGAGTTAAATCAAAATTTGAAATATAAATAATTTCAAAGAAATATATATCAGGGGGTAATGCAAAGTGTATGGAGAAGACAGGTCACGGGTGCTAGCTTCAAGAAGGATAAAATGTAAGAGACATCTCCCCCCCTTGAAAAGCTTTTACCTCTCCCTCTTGAAGATTAACATTAAATCCCCAAAATGTGTTAATTGGTAACCCCTTTAACAATTCTCTCTACTCTTCCAAACCCAAGAAAGTAAAAGCCCCTAGGGTAATTTTCACCACCTTTACACTCCCTAGCAAATCTATCCTAAATAAGAACATGAAAATGATATTGATATATGGAACTTTTAGCTGTATATTGTAGTGATTACTATATTTTTGAAGCATAAAGAACAACTATAGTTGTTCTGGCTGTGAAACCAGAATTTCATTGTCCTTCCTGGGAGTTGGACAAGCAAATTCCTGGAACTTTGATTTTCACACGAGCCAATTGTCATTCAAAAGCATGTCTTTTCTGCACGCAATTGATCTTCACATTGGCGAGTTATAATTCTGATGGATTCAGTTTTTCACCTGTTATTTTAACATTTTAATTCTACATCAGGGAGTCGCCATTTTGCTTTCTGGACTGTTTGGAACTGGAAATGGATCTTCAGTATCTGTGTAAGATTCACCAGGAAAGCATGCATGAGCTTTTATCAATTTAGATAAAGTAACCTCAAAATTGACTTGAGCTTTACCTGTGCAGAGAGAATGCTGGTCTCTTGGCCTTAACTCGAGTTGGCAGCCGAAGGGTTGTCCAGATATCTGCAGGATTCATGATTTTCTTCTCCGTTCTTGGTAAGTCAATATGAGTTTGTTGAATGCCTTTTGTATTGATGTATGATTCATTTTGGTTGGTATACCATTCCTAACTTACATTGTTCGACTTTGCATTGATGTGTAGGAAAATTTGGGGCAGTCTTTGCTTCAATTCCATCACCTATTATTGCTGGTTTATATTGCCTTTTCTTTGCTTACGTGGGTACGTATATCTTGATATTTTGATGTGAATCTCTGATATATAGTCATTGGTCTTGAAAATGATTTGTCCTTTTCACCATGGATTTCCAGGTGCTGGTGGTCTTAGCTTTCTTCAGTTCTGTAATCTCAACAGCTTCCGAACAAAGTTCATATTAGGCTTTTCTATTTTCATGGGATTATCCGTGCCACAGTACTTTAATGAGTACACTGCAATTAAGGGCTTTGGTCCGGTCAACACAAGTGGAAGATGGGTATGAATGAAAATTTTCAACCCCTGATCTGTCTAGCTTTTGTGAAAACCTTGCCAGTGGCTGATAAGCATTTTGTGTTTTTTTCCTTCTTAATTGGCAGTTCAACGATATTATAAACGTTCCTTTCTCATCAGAAGCATTTGTGGCGGGCTGCTTGGCCTATTTCCTGGACAATACGCTACATAAAAAAGATAGTTCAATAAGGAAAGATAGGGGTAAGCACTGGTGGGCCAAATTCAAATCATTCAAGGGTGATACAAGGAGTGAGGAATTCTATTCCCTGCCCTTTAATCTAAACAAATATTTTCCATCCGTGTAATTCAATCAGCATTAATAATGAGCTGGTCCTGCTCAAATGTGTTCTCGATAGCTCTTTGTGGGATAAAAAATTGCATGCTCTCATTGTTCCTTTGTTGTGAATCTTATCACACGCTATATAGCAGTATAAGTTAGTCTCATCTTTCATAGAATGACTTGAAATCATTCAATTGAATTTGTTTTCTTTGTAAAAATCCTATGGATGAAGTGGGACTTGGAAGTAGCAATGAATCAGAGTTTTTATTACCTCTAGTTTCTTCTTCTCTGTTCTGTAATTGCTTTTTATAGACACTGGAGCTCTGATTGCATGTACCTGGCTCATGGCCATTGAAATCAGCTGTTTCCTAGATTTTAACATATTTCATCTGAGTATTGATTGTCCGATTTCATGTGATCAAGTGAAACTGGATTGAGTCGCCGGCGATCAACTGCAATGGTTCTTAAAGTGTTCGAATAGAATAGAGGCTGTGTGATCTGGGTTAGGTCATGCATTTGGGTTCGGGTCTGGAACCAAATTAAAGACAATAAGACGGGGCTAGAATTACCATGACACGCGTACAAAAGCCGCTAGCTGAAAATTTTCAGCTAGTTAAAACACTATTTATTCACCCTCTGCAAGTGCAAATGTGTGAAAATCCACGGTATTCAAAGTCTATCCTGTGCCATTCCCATTTGCTCCATGCCTGTGTTTCTGGGCTGCTGGCTCTTTAATATCCTATCATTTATCAAATGAAAGAAGGAAGGTCAAGGACGGTGATTTGTATCACACAAGTTTGAGTACGGTGACAGGGCAGCTACTCTGCTTTCTCTTTAAAGTCTATCGGACCCCATGATAACGACAGAACAACTGCATGCAGGGCGTACGAAAGGCTTATAGTATGAAAGAAGGAAGAATAGGGTAGGCGAATCCAATGAAAATAGACTTGGACAGAAGAGGATATTGCAGCAAAAACAGTAAGAAGGATGCTTTCTTTTATCGATGCTGGGGGGCACTCTGCACATATTACTACTTTTTAACTTCCAAGACGATGCAAAAAGCGAGGAGAGAAAAGGCCAAGGTGAGGAAGCAAAGTTGCATTGAAGCTGGTGCTGATTCTTCAAAAAGCAGATGCTTTATTTGGCAGTAAAGGCCACACCAAGTAGATGATGATTACAAGATCATCTTGCTATCACTTTACAGGTCAACCGGGAATTCTTGGAAAAATCAATCTCCATCACCTTCAGCCTAGTGGTCTAACTCTTGGATTTATCTTAGATCTGAGATCAACCCCACTTGATTTATGGGACCTTAAATGCAAAAACCCTTGTTTAACAAGATCTTGGCAACAAGATTATTGTCGTCCAAGGCATATGTTAATACTGTAGCTCAAGCTGAACGGTTCAATTAACTGAGAGAATTCTCTCCTGGTTTTTACTTCCTTTTCATTTTCTTATTTACCTTACCTCTTGGTTTTGTGTCATAGAACTTCACTTGAAAGAAACAAAAACCATCCACTAACAAGAACCCTAAAAACAGCCTGTATGTTGCTTGGTGGGAGGGGGGGAGGGAGGGAGTCAAATGAGGCCTAGTTTGAATATATCTCATAAATGCCATGGTATTGACATTAGGGCCCTACAGAACTGATATCCCTTATTTCATACCCTTTTCATTTCTTGAAAAGGAGGAGGAGTTCGATGCCACCCGCTCAATCAAAGCATTAAAATATAGGAAGGTACAAAAGCATGACTTTTCCATATTATATACACGAGGCTGTTCAGATTCTGTAAAAACGAAGTTAAGATATTAAATACTGATGATGTGTTTGGGAGTTGGTTGAATTGTATTTTTAAAAAAGGTTAAATTTTTTTAAATTAATTTTTATAATATTTTTGAATTATTTTGATGCACTAATATAAAATTTTAATTTTAAAAAATAAAAAAAATATTATTTTGATGTATTTTTGAATAAAAAATACTTTAAAAAATAATTTCTATAAAATTATTTAACTAATTTCCAAGTGTCATGAGCACCCGATTTTTATATTGATCAAAGTGTAAAAGACATTTCCTATAGCCAACAGAGAATGTTATCTGGCTTCTTCATATTGCAATTATTATTATTTTTAAAAAAAATGGAAGAACACCTGGGTACATTCATGGACAGGCTAAAAAACAAAAAAGGAATATAGCAGATGAGAAGATGTTGTCTGCCAATTAATGTATTAGTAATGAATAATTAGTTGAAAACCCGCACGGCATCTTACAAGCAAGTTTGGAAGTTCTTCAACTCACCAACCCCAATAATTAACACTTTAAGAAACGAAAAGGAACACAGCAAGAACTGTGAAAAGGGTACTGAAAAAGTGAGAAATGGTAAGGAAAAAACCAGATTTATTCGATCAGTCTTTGTGATATATAATTATGTATTCAACTTAGTTTAATCATTAAGTTCTTGGTGAAATGAGATTGAGAATGAGTGACCAGATGACTTTTTCAGTTTCCAGATTTTTTTTCAGGACAGAAGATCTCACAGCCTAGTGAAATCAGTATGATCCATTGTTTTGTTCCCAATTTCAGGAACCAAGCGTGGATCTTCATCATGCACCCTTGAGAGAATTGTGATATTGTTGGAGTAACTATAAGAAATGGGAAACCATTTGTCATTGTGTACAGATAGGGTTAGCACAAAAACTTTACAATCATGTATGAATTGTTTGTTTTCAAGATAACAATATATATTTGTATTTAATTTGCATGTCAAAGTATTATTGTTGTCGAAATTATTCCATGTTAGATTAAAACTTTGAACTCGTTACATGCAAACCAGACTTGAAAATGTTAAAAATCTTTATTATGTAATGAAGTATTTATAAAATATGATTTGACATCATAGAATGATTTTTATCATTCTAAAATATTTTATTATTATGTTTTCATGTGAAAAATATATCATAAAAAATTATTTCATCATATATTTTGATGTTTTTACTTAAATGAAGAATATGATACTTATTAGCGCTTTTGCGTCATAAAAATATTTTATTGTCTACTTGTAAGTATAAATCTTATCACATTGGTTTTTACATTAGCTAAGATAACAAACTTGTCATTAAAAAAAAAATGTGCTCAATATTTTTCTTGTTCTTGCAACAACTTTTTTTTCTCTTAAAATCATCAATATAATCATTTATGACACCTTGAAATACACTTGGGGAAACAAAATTTCTTCACTTATTTTTTGTTTGCATGTAACAACTAGTTTTGATATTTTTCAATAAATATTCAATTAATTTTCATGTAAGATCTCTCCCTCTATAACTTTCACTTCTACTCTTTTACAATCTTACATATTTGATTCTTTGATATTTAGCATTTTAAAAGCTTTGATTATTCTCTTATTCTCTTGATAAAGCTTTAAACCTTTATTAAATCAAATCAATCTTTCACCTTTATGAGTTAAATTACATTCCCATAAAGAATTAGCTTTAATCGTGCTTATCTTTTCTTGGTTAAAGTGTGATTATTCTTTTGTGAGAGATAAACCAATATAAAAGTGTAAGTAATATTTGAAGCCACTAGGGTAACTTTGGTTAAGAGGCATTGAGTGACAAGTTTAATCTTTTCTTTGAAAAACATTATGATATGTTTGATCCTTAGCTCATAAAAAAAGGATTTAATCTTGATCATGTAAAAAAATTATGATAGGTTTCATCCTTAGCTCGCAAAAGGACTAAGTTCAATCTTGAGTTTGAAAAAAAATTGTGTAATCAATTTGGTCTCACTCATTAAAAAAATAATGTGTGATAGTGGATATTTGAACAAAGATTTAAAGAGAAGAATATGTGATCATCCTAACCACTATGAAAAATTCGAGTGTCTTCCTCTCTCTTTATCTTTTTAATTGGTGTATCTTGTAATTAATTGTTGATTTTAGCATTGCTAAAGAGCTTATGATTAATTTTGGTTATCTTGGCTTAAATGGAGATTAATCTTTAAAGTGCTAGAATTTTTTATAAAGCCATAATTCACCCCCACCTAGGCTTTTTAAGTCTTTCAATTGATATTAGAGCTTGTACTCCTTGTTAAAGGTTTAATCACCTATGAAAAAAGATCATGACACATGAGGATCAATGTTATTAAAAAGTTAAGACGCAAACTTTTCTTGAATCTATTGATATTGAATTACAGGTTATTGTTGATAATGGATATACTCAAACGACAATGATAAATTTGGATGGATAAGTGATTTCTAATTCTGTAAGTGAATGAGATGACAAACAAAAGAAAATGCATAGTTATAATGTTAAGGCCATGAATGCATTTTTGTATGCTCTTGATAATGTAGTTTACTAGAGTGAAGAATTGTAAAATGACTTTTGAAATTTGAAGACTTTTGAAAGTTACCCATTAGGGTACAAGTGAAAGACTCTAAATTGATAATTCTTAATAAATACTATAAGAGAATTCATAAATGCACACTAGATTCATTATATTAATTAGTGAACTAGTTAGGGTAGGAAAAAATCACCAATAAAGAAATGGTTGGTAAAGTTTTGAGATTTTTATTTAGAGTTTGGAAAACCAAGGTCATGGCCATTTAGAAGGCTAATAATCTAAAGACTTTTGATTTTGATGAGTTCATTAGATTCTTAATTGCACATGAAGAAAACATAGAGGAGCCTGAGGTTTATAATAGTAATATCAAGAAGAAGACCTGGCTCTAATATCAGTAAATGACAATAAAAATATAAATGGATATAATGGTTACGATGATAATAATGAGATAGTCATGATGACTATACAATTCACCAAATTTTTTAGGTATAGAAAATAAAATACAAATTGGAGTAATTTTAGAAGAGAAAAAAATGATAAGGGAGTGTCAAGCAATATAGATGCTATCATTTACTGTGAATAAAAAAAGTCATGTCATATGAAGTATGATTGCCTAAATGTAAAAAACAAATCAAAATTTAAAAAAAATAAAAAAAGACATCGACTTGGGACAATGAAAATGATAGTACAATCTCTTAAGATGATGATGATGGCTCAAAATTGAAAGAAATAGCCAACTTATGCTTGATGGCTAATATCAACATCACCAAAAAAGAGATATACTTGATGACTAATGACATCTTCAACATCAATAAGATAAATGAACTTGAACCTTAAATTACTTTTGATGGATTATAAAATGCAATTGGAGAATTATTTTATGATTATTTGAAATCATGTAAGAAAAAATATTATTACATAATAAACTTGATGTTATTTCAAAAGTTGTTGACGTTGTGAAAAAACAAAAGGATGCCTTGTTAACAATGAATATAGTTTAAAAAGGCAATTGGATTCTTTGAAAAATGCATCTAATTCATTCATTTCCAATGAATAATTAGTTATTGATTTAAATTCTACCTTGACTAGATTTATAAAAGGAAAAAAGAACCTAGATAGATTATAGGTAATCAAAGATGTGTTTTTTTAGAAAAATTGTATAGGTTATAAACAAAATAGAAATGAAAAAAATTACTCAAACTTTTTTATTAAAGCATAAACTTCTTCAAGCATATGTAATTCTTATGAAAAAAAATGATTTTCATGAAAAGCATTGCATGCACAAGAAGATCTTAACTAAAACTAAACATGTTTAGGTGCAAAAAAAAATACATTTACTAACCAAAGTGGATCCATGAGATTATGGATACCAAAATCACCATGTTGAGATTTTTCCTTGTAGAAAAATAAAGACAAGTGATATTTAAATAACAAAAGTTCAAGATATATGATGGGTGATAAATTCAAATTCACTTTCTTCAAAGAAAAGAATGTTAGATATGTGACATTCAGAGACGATTCCAAGAGAAAGGTAAAAGGTATCGGAAATATTAAAAATTACCCTATTATCAAGCGTGTTTTATTTTTAAAGTATGACTTGTTAAGCACTAGTGAATTATATGATAAGGACAATGAAGTTATTTTTAAATCTTTATATTTTTTGGTTATTTGTATTATTGAAAATAAAATAATCTTTATAGGAAAAAGACTTGAAAACACTTATAAAATTGATTTAAGAGAAATTGACAATAATGTTAAATGTTTTAGTGCTTTGGTGGATTCATCTTATATTTGGCATAGAAGACTTGAACATGTCGATATATAATTAATTCAAAAGTTATCCAAGATAGAGCTTATGAGCGGATTTCTACAACTTGAGTGCAAAAAGAAAGTGATTTATAATGCTTGCCAATATGAAAATGAAGTCAAAGCTCCTTCAAAGCCAATAATAAAATCTCTGTAGATTGAGCACCACTATTACTTCATATAGATCTTTATGGTCCTATGCGTGTTTCAAATCTTGGTAGTAAGAGATATGTATTTGTCGTTATAGATGACTATACTAGGACTATATGGATTTTATTTGTTGCACATAAAGATGAAGCATTTGAAGCATTTTTAAAATCTTGTAAAAGAACTCAAAATGAAAAAAAAAAGGGTTGCTTGATTTCTAAAATTAGAAGTGATTATGATTGAGAATTTGATAACTTTTCTTATAAGAATCTTTATGATGAAAATGGTTTTAAATATGTATTATTAACTCTTAGAATATCATAATAACATGGTGTTGTTGAAAGAAAAAACTACCATTTTTTAAGAAATAAGAAGAACCCTGCTTAATGATTATAGTTTGCCTTAATATTTTCAAGTGGAAACCATAAATAATTTTTGTTATATTTCAAACCAAGTTTTTCTTAGATCAATTCTATATAAAACTCTTGATGAACTTTAATTTGAAAGAAAACCCAACATTTTATATTTTTAAGTGTTTGAATTAAAATGTTTTATTTTAAATATCAAAGATAATTTGGGAAAATTTAATTCTAAATCCAATGACAACATCTTTCTTGGTTACTCTTCTACTAGTAAAACATATAAAACATATAATCGTAAAACTATAGTTGTAACAACTAAAAATCCTAATTTATATATCGGTTTTTTGTGATACATTGAAAATTTCAAGGTAATTGTTTTATATATATATAAGTTCCACTATAATTTCTATCAAAATTTCAACAGAGTCTCCCTTATATTGAGAAGTCTCAAGATATCGACAAAATCATATTACACTTCAAATTTTATTTCACGTCTGGATCCAATCATCTTGGATCTCAACCTAACTCATCATCATCAACATAACATGTTTAGTTCAATAACATCATATAATGTAGTTTAAGTGAAAAATTCGATTTCAATTATAAACATGCATGATTAAATAGGTACTTAGAGTTACAGCCATTAGATTAAAGACATACATTTAAATTTATGGATTAATATTACATTTAAGTTTTAAGAGATAAGTGTTTTAATTTATAAATAATTACATGGTCAAAAGTAAAAGGTAATTAAACCAATATCCCTGCTAACATGACCATGATGGACATGAAAATAGAATTTAATGTGTACACATAAATATAAAAAGATAGTAACAAGCAATAACAATGACAGACAATAATATCTATGGAATTTATTTTGATACATAAAATTAGGTATAAATCTCTTTTACAATATACATTTTCCATCTATTATCAATATCCATCTACTATCCTATCTTATTTGCTGAGAATAATCTCATCTTGGAGATCTCAACATAACTCAACTGTTTTCGAACTCCATCTCTTTATAAATCAATTCTCACTTGATACCAAGATATTCATCTGTTGATATCATTATCTTATCTCATTCTTTTAGAATAATTAATCAATATTTTTCCTCATAATTTTTTTAAGGTAATTGCCGATACTAACGAATTTCATTAGTATCATTAGTCTCCCAATATTGGGTTAGACTAGTCAGTTATATTAACATGCCGATATCCTTCTCTATAATAGTTTATCAAATCTTATTCATATCTAGTTTACCATCAAAGTTGATGATGTCAAGAACCCTTAACATCATTAACCTCCTTACTTGAAGTAACTACTCACACTCGAAATGGTTGTTGATACTAATATGACCCATTGATATCATTAACTATTCTCGATCCAAATTAGTTAATCAACTTATCTTTTCACTTAACCAGGAGTAACTGTGTCGATGTTAATAATCTTTACTAACATTATTAGTTACCCAATTGCTCAGGATCGACTAATCAATTTAAAAAATATCAGCACCGATGAAATCCTATTAATACCATTAACTATCCTAACCCAAAAAGATAATTAATGCTATCTAAATCTTTCATTCATATTGAACCCCTTTCATTTTTTTTTTTATTAACATCATATGCATTATAACCATGATTACCAAGTATTATTTGCACACAATCTTAGTTATTAACGTTATGGTCACTAAGTATCCTTTACATAACCTTAGTCACTCTCATCACAATGCTAAGTATCAATTTATACCCTTAGCCACCGTTATTATGGTGTTAAGTGTCATTGTAATGTATCATTAGCCACTAATACTATAACAACCAATTATCTATCAATTCTCCTTTAATCTCCTAGTCATTATATATATCCAATAACCACATTAATTAATTTACTTAATATCTAAGTTATATATTAATTATTTTACTCATAACCTTTGGAATTTATTACTTCTAACTTCAATCAATTAATTCATATAATCTCTTCAAAACTTAAATATCCGGATAACTCATCTCAATTGTCAATAATTTTGGTAATTTCATATAATTATCCACACATTTGGTTAACCTCCCTCGGTTACTAATAAATTCAGTAATTTCATACAAATTACCTAGCATCTGGCTAACCTTTTTTGTTAGCCAATCAATCTAGTAATTTTATACAAATTATCCCATATCCTGTTAATTTTCTTGTTAACTAATAAACCTGGTAAGTAACTCTTTTAATTACCCAAGAAATTCAGTTAACCCATCTTGGTTGCCAAAATTAATCCGGTAATTTTAAATGAATTACTTAGCATTTGGCTAACCTCTTTTGTTAGTCAATCAATTCGGTAATTCCATACGAATTACTCCATATCTAGTCAACTTCCTTTATTATAACTAATTCTTTATTACCTCACTTATTCCTTAGAAAAATTTTATTATTTTTCTCATTATTTTATCCATCAAAACACGTTACTAATTTCTCTGTTCTTATGAATCCTAAACCAAAAATTCATTTTATGAAGGCCATCATCTCCATTATATATCATTATTTATCTATTATTTCTTATCTTAGTATCCATCACTCGTTGAAGTCATACCATGTTCAATCTTACATTTCAATGGGAGTTTATACATTTCTATATTTAACTTATAAATGTCTTGGGTTTCACAATAGTAGTTGAAAAATCTATATATGTTGTAGTTGATGAGTTTAACCATTTTATCCTAAAAAGAAAGAAAAAAGTTGGTGTAGATATTATTTTTTATAAGATAAACCTCGATGAAAATCAATAAGACACTAAGATTAAAAATGATCAAAGAAGATCCTATAATGACAACTCAACAAAATGAAAGCGAGGGAACCTTCATAAAGTTTTCCAAAGCAATTCAATGATTCAGAGGACTTTTCACAAGATGCTATAATTGGTTATCCAACAAGTGGAGTAGGAACAAGATTCTTGATGATAAATCAAATTGATAATATTGCTTTTATCTTTACACTTAAACCTAAGAATAATGATGAAACCTTGTTGTGATCTAGTTTTTTTTTTTTGACAAGTTAAAGAGAAAAAAAGACCTAAATAGAAATTTCTCCATTAAATAAAACTCGTTAACCAAATAAATGACTACTCTCATTGTCAAAAATTAGACATTCATCAACTTTCTCTCTTTTTGTTGTCTTCTTATGACTCTCTTCTTCTCATCTCCCCAACCTAAGGATTAAGATTTAAGCAAAATAAAATTTTAAACTAATTTATTTAATTTCCAAAATAAAAGGATCAAAATAGAAAGTTGGAAATATCTTAAGACAAAACTAACAAAAAAGGTGGTAACAATATAAAAAAGGTTCTCGTTATTGTTGTTGTTGTTTTTTAAATTTTGATCCCTTTATTTTTAATATTTTTCAACATTAAAATTAAATTATTTTTAATGAAATCGAGCAACAACCTAATTTTGAATTTTTTTATATCATGACAAAAACATAGATAAAAAAATATAAACAAATTATTAGCTCCAAATATCAATCAATACAATATCAAATAATAAAATTACAAATTAAAAAAAATTAGATGAGTAAAGCTAGAATATATATAACCAGAGTTCAAACTGAATTGTTTTTAAAATAAAATGGTTTCCACTTGTTACTTATCTCAATTTTGGTCTATTTATTATCAATCTACTATGAACAATAATATTAAATAACTTTTTCATGAAATTGAATACCAACCTAATTTCATGATGTTTTTTATAATGTTTTTTGGGACTGTAATAAGCACATGAAAAGGAAATCAGAATAAATCATAAATCTTAAATCTCAATCAACACAATTTTGAAGGATTTAATTGTATAAAAAAATAATGAAAAAATTTAAAATAAAAAAATCTTTTTATGAATCCTTATTGTTTTGCCTCACAATTCACAGCAAATTGCAGATCCCTTTTAGTTTTTTTTTAATATATGTTTTTGTATGCCAATCCCAATTTTATTCAATTATATAATATACATGAATTATTATTTTAGAATTTTATTTAATAATTGGTGTGAGTGTGTAAATTTAGATTATAAACTATAAAACTATTTCACTTACTGTATATACATGTATATGACTATACAAAAATATTTACAAACAAATGTGACTTGGCCATCTTAGACTAAACACCTGTGATATGTAAGATTAAAAAGTTATAAATCATTAAATATAAGTGAAATATATGTTTTATAATATGTTATTATCACTATTGGTAATATAGATATTTATGTTATGGTAATCATCAAAATTCATAACTGCAAAAGCATATATATTTGTTATTCATAATACAGGTGTGCGAGCAAATGTTGATTTATAATAACAATTGAATTCTTTAAAAAAAAATAGATTCTCGTATCCATTGGTTTACTCAAACTTGATGAATTATTATTACAGACTGTTTGATATTATAATAATTTTTATTTTTTATTTAACTATAGAGAAAAAAAATTTAGTTAGTAAAATAAATTCAACCCCATAATAATTCTGTTTAAACTTTAATTTTATAGAAGCTAAAATAATATTTTTGTATTTATTTATAAAGACCCACTTTTTATTTATTTTATATATATAATTTATTTTATAACAATTTTAATTAAATACATATATTTTTAACCGTAATTAAAAATATTTTTTTAAAACATATTTTTTAAAACTACAAACACAAAAGCTATCATAATGCTAAAACCACACTTAAAGTTAAGTATATACTTATATTTTTTGGTAGTTTTAGATGATTAAATTCTTTTGTCAAATACAGTATAGTAATTTATCTTAATTTTTCATTGATTTATGATAGTCTTAAACTCAAATGTGCACAAAAATTAATATTCTTACCGATAAATTTGAATAAAATTTTGATAGTGTTCATGTTAATGCAGATTGTGACAACTTATAACTCATAAAACAAAAAAATAAAATAAAATAAAATAATTGAAGCCTTTGAATAAATAAATCCCTTGATAGGAAACTTCACTTCATGACTAAAACATGGCTACCACATAGCTCCTTCAAAGCTTAAAATAGCGGGCTCCCTTGATTTTTTTTTTTTAATATATAGTGGCTGTCACTCATGTAAGTCAAATAAAGGAATTAATACATTTTTTTATTCTACCAAGTTTGCTATGACATCAAACAAGAAACTACTTAGTGTAGGGAGGTCCATTATAACTCCATGCACCATCAATCCAAATCAAGCCACATCAACAACCAAATAATCTATATTTTATACAAGATAAATTAACCTAAAAAGAAAAACAAAGATAGAATAAAATACCATAACAATATCCAAAGATATATCAAATTATTAATTTGGCATGATGATTTATAGTTTGTGAAATCAAAAGGGATATAAAATGCTTAAAACTCTCAAGTAAACAAACATCTTAATTAAAAAGTCGCACTCTAAACGGCTGCCAACCTTACTCTCAATCCTTTTATAATTGCTTACAAGGAGGACTTGATATATTTCTGATTTTGGAAAGTTTTTCTCGTAAAGCTAAGGACATCTAACAAGAAATTATTTTATGCAGCAAGGTTTATCATAACTCCGGTCCAAATTAACCCGTGTCATCTAATAATATAACTTAAAAAAAATCCAACAATTCATAAAGAAATTATAAATAAAACTAAAAAATTTGGGTCAGTTTAGCTATTTATATAAATAACAAACTAGATTAATATATATTTTTTAAATCATTTTATAACTTAGTTGGAAGCATGTGGGGCGAGTCTATAGTTATGGATTTGATTTTTGGTGATGAGAACTAAATTGTTTTTGTTCCATAGTGATGATTTATTATTTATATATATTTAAGTTATTTATGTATATTTAAAAAAAAACAAATAACATATTACTTATTTTTTATAAAATAATAAGAAAAGACAAAAAGGTCTAGATGTGTGGCCCCCTTAGACTTTTTTTAAGAAGCTCATGAATTTTTTTTATTGAACATTAGTTTTTTTTTTCAAGTTTTTTATTTAATATTAAGTTTTTATTGAATTTTATCATTTAATATTAAATTTATTATAAATTATTTTTTTATATTTTTATCATATAATAAAATAAAAAATTAATTTAATGTAGTAGAGTCCATAACTTAAGTTAAGATGAACTAGATTTTGTTTTTTGTTTTCAATTGATTCTTTTTTTGGAATCTATCTAGTTGATAATGTCACCTTACATCAATTGTTATATAATTTAGTTTAAAACTTAAATTAAGTAAAGAATCAATTTAATATTTTTAAGTTTAAATTATTATTTTAAATTAATCTTTAATAATATAACTATTACTTTTTTACATTTTAATTTTTTTATATATAATCCACAACGAGAGTGTGGAAAACAAAATAATTATCCCAACTTCAAAACTATTTCTCACTGTTATTGTAATTGGATTTGTCAAATTCTTTTTATGAATTTATTATTTAAATAATCAGTGAAGATCCATAAATATTTTTTTTCAATATAACTTTTTTTTTAATTGTCTCAATTTTGTTTTTAATTTTTTTTAAATTTTCTAACAATCATCCGTGTTATTTTTGAATCGATCAAGTCAACTAGATTATATTAAGATAATTTTTATATAATTTAATTTTAAATCCAAGCTAAACAAAGAGTTGAGTTGAAATTTTTTTTATTAATGTGGTATTTTTTTTAATTTCATTCTTAAATTATTTTATTAGTTAACCAAGTTATCTTTAAACTAGTTAAGTTAACTAGGTTATGCTAAACAACTTTTAAATGATTTGATTTTAAATTCTAATTAGATAAATAGTTAGGTTGAATATTTTTTTTCTATTAATTTTATCTTATTTTTCTTGATTTTATTTTCAAATTTTTTTTATTGATTTGTCAAATTGTTTTAAATAACTAAGTAAATTAAATCATGTCATGATAACACACACAATTTAGTTGATAAAAAGTTAAATAAAAAGATTTAAGGCAAAATATTTTTTTTTGGTTATGTTAAAAGACTCTCTACGTGGCACATCGGACCCACAGAGTGCACACGAGTGAAGCAGCTCCACGTTACTTTCGCTCACAAACTTCCACGCCGCTTGCCCTCGGGTTCGGTGGCCAGCGCACATCTTTCCTCTGCTCAGCTCATCTAAAGGCTAAAGCTGACTGGGCCCTATCTTCCTTTACCACGCTCTCACAAAGCGCGTGTTTAAAATGAGATCCCTCCCTTCCAAATCGCGTCGACTATCGCTGTATCAAATTAACTAAATTAAGCTCGTCATCTAGAGATTTTCGCTTAAAATATCCGAATAAAAAAATGAAGAAGAAGGAAATAAGAGCATGATCATTCCTTTTAGATAAACTTTTATTGCGTAATGGTACGGTGGGCTACTATGCTCTCTCTTTTTAATTATTAAATTCAAATTAGATCAAATATTATAAGAAGTAAATTATAAAAATTAAATCAACTCTTTCCTGCATAAAGAACTTTTTCTAAAGTTA
The DNA here is from genome assembly GCF_000495115.2 of Populus euphratica. Lineage (NCBI taxonomy): Eukaryota > Viridiplantae > Streptophyta > Magnoliopsida > Malpighiales > Salicaceae > Populus > Populus euphratica. The sequence continues at coordinate 501,779 of NW_011499976.1, forward strand.
AAGTGTTGATAAAGATAACGGCAACTGAAGATAAACTGAATAAATAAATAAATCTAAATCTAAATATTTGATTATTTGTCCAGATATGTTTAATAGTTTTGTTTGTTAAAATTAGTTTTTGGGTTAAATCAAATAACAATAAAAACAGATACATATAAAATTAATTGAATAAAATAAATAAAAAATATTATTCAAAGCTTTACATATTAGAAATATTGTTCAGAAATAAATTTTATCTATATAAAACATTAAAAAATTATAGATAAATCAAAATATTCTCATCAAGAATTAAATACATATAAAATAATTAAAAAATAACCACTATTTAAAAAAATTTAAATAAAAAAAATTATAGAGAAGGTGAATTAATTGAAATATAAATCAAGAAGTTATTTTAAAAATAGATATATAAAAAATACATCAATTTAAAAAAAAAAAGAAGAAGAAGAAGGAAAAAACCAAATGTTGCTGGGGTTGACAAACTAGACCAGCGAGAAGGCCTATAATAATAGGCCGAGATGCGTGACCCTAATTATTTAAAAAAATTGCTTGGAGCAGTAAACATGTAATTCGTTTTTATTTTTTTTTAATTTTTAAAGTCAAACAAAACATTAAGATTTTAGCTATTATAATAGTAAAAAAAATTAAGGTTTATGATTTTTTTTTACCTAGAAAACCTAACCCATTTATGACTTAAAAACACTTAAAAAACACTCTAGATATCTTGCTAAACTCATTGATGATTTTAAAAAATATAAAAACCTTGCATAAAAACTTGAAATCAATTTGAAACAAAAAAAATTCCTAGCTCATGTTTGTTTTTCCCCCCATCAGTTTTAAGGTGAAAAAAAAAATTAAGTGGAATTACTCTCACTTAAAATTAATCATTTTAAAGGCCAGAATTAATGTAAATAATTATTTTTTCTCTCTACCATCAAAATCAACCTCCCCCCCTCAAATGATGAAATTATAAATAATAAAAATAAAATTTTAAATTAAAAATTACCTTGTTCTTAATTTTAAAAGAATTAAGGGACTTGATATTTATAATTTGTAACTTAAGGATCATAATGAACATTTCACCTACTTTGATAGGGCCACTCATTCCCTCTATTTTTTTCCCCATTTTATTTCCATGTCTTTAAATCTCATATTTTCCTAAAAAATTAATCTAAATTGGCCTTTAATTTAGTCATATAAGGATGAAAAAAGGGATAGAATCCACAATGAACTGTGAAGGATGTTATAAGGCATGAGGAATAGTATTTTCTCTATGCATTTTAGTGTATTTTATAATATTAACAATACATATAAAGGAACAATTGCATCTATTGTGTTTTTGTAATTTTTAAAAAATTTATTTTATAAAAATTGCTTTTAGTTGATGTTGATTTTATATTTATATATGTTTGGTTAAAACTGTGGTTGCAATTAAAGTTGAACAGAAAATATAATGTGTTTGGTTAATAATGCTTTTAAAATTGAGGTTATAAAATAATTTTAAAAAATATATATTAATGGTTTTTAATTTAAATATTGTAAATTTAACTATTATTATTACATCATGAAATAAATAATACTTTATATAAAATATTTTTTGTTATTCCATTAAACTATCTACAATTCTATCACGTATGAAATACATTCGACAAAGATTATAATTTTTTTAGTTTTTCAAGCACGCAACAACATCAGGTAAAATATATTCAGGAATAAAATTAAAATCGCGTTTAAATTCTGTAAATGCTACATTATCAAGCGACGATCTCTGTGTAATTTATATAACCCGGTTTAATACATGTTAAGCTTTGGACCGGACCTGATCTAATAAAAACTAATTCGACTGAAATAGTGAAGTTTGCTACACTGTTCATATTAATTGCACTATTTAGTGAACGATGCAATTAGCATTAACAGACAATGCAGACATGAACAGTGCAGCTAATTGCGCAATTAGATATATTGTTCATGTTAATTGTACTGTTTAGTAAATAATATAATTAGCATACTAAATTGTTAATATTAATTGCACTACTATTCATGCTAATTACACTATTTATTTAACAGTTTAAATAGCTTGAAGAGTATGCATTAAACAATAATGTATTACTTTTTTTCCCCTTATTTTTGCCCACACAAAAATATTATAAGAATTATAAATAATAAATTATATTTTTTTTATACATATATATTTTAAACAAAATATAGACACAATATCATTACCAAACAAATTATAGATAGCAACCTAAATGTCGTTGCAAAGTTCTTGATACCTTATAACACTCGCCAAAGAAAGAGCAATTTTTTGGAGGGGCAACATTCCAGCAATACAATAACTAAAAACAACAAAATAAACCTTTCTTCTAATCCATTTGATTTTCTTTTTTCTTATGGAAGGTCAGAAAATAACTCGTTTTAAGGGTTTCCCGTAATCTGTGTGTATTTCACACGGCAATGAATGGTGTGTAGGGATGGATTTTGTTGACAAAACCCAAGAGCATTAATGCATCGTAATGGTCAAATAACAGCAGCTTAGGCGATCTTGAATTTCTGGGCTGAAACGTCTTCGATAATCAAGTGAGGTTGGTATGACAGTGCCCACATATCACAGTGACACGCGGTTTGTTGAAGAGGATGACAAGACTGATCTTCCTGGCATGGCAGATCTGCAAGCTTCCTCTCCCTTTTCAAACCAGCCATAACTCCACCCTCAACCACACCACAACAGTTGAAGCGCAAATGGTCAATTTGATCTCCCCATCGTGGTGAGTCAGTGACCTTTTTCTTACGAGTACTTATTTGGTTTTTGCCTTTTTGTTTTCTTCATCTCAGGAATTTATGATCTGCGTGTCACTGAACAGCAGTGGTGGTTTGGGAGGGGGACCAAAGTATGTGATGTATTTGTCTTTAGGGATTGAAAATCACCTCTGGGCCAACTTCTCTTTGTCTTCTCGGGGGTGCCGAGGAAAGGTGTAATAATAATCGTTTTTTAAAATATTTTTTAGTTATAAAATATATTAAAATAAAATTATTTTTAGCATAAATACATCAAAATAATATAAAAATATTAATTTAAAATAAATAAAAAAATAAAAAATTTCAAATATTTCCAAAAATATTTCTAAAATACAAAATCAAAGCTCCACGTCATTCCATAAAGAACGATCTACCTCACCATGTCTCTGGTTTAACTACAAAACACCCCTTCAAATTTAGGGGCTATATCCTTTGACTATCTTTTCATAATTCCCGTGAGCTTTCAGTTCTTTTATTCGAATTATCTCTTTCTATTTATCTCCATAAACTTTCTGCGTACTTTCAATGTTCTTCTCCATTTGATGTAATGAACTAAACTTTTTGTGGGTTTTAGGAGAACCTTTTATATAACTTTTGCAATATCCACTTGAATATTTTTGTATTTTGTGTTTGGCAATTATGATATAGGATTTTTTAAAAAATATTTTTTGTTTGAAATGATATTAAAATGATTTTCTTCATATTTCTTTTTACTTTTAACATTAATATATCAAGACTATCGAAAAAAATTAAAAAAATATTAATTTAATATTTTTTTTAAAAATATTTTTGAAAAACATCTAAAACAAAACCGAAACCTCAAGGCTTCAAGGGGGTAGTTAGAAAATAATTTTAGTTTAGGGGTTAATTGACAGAACCTTGAAATTGCTAGGGGAGGCTTGTAGTTTAGCCCCTCCTACTAAGAATTTAAAACCATTGACTCTGCAATTCCTTAGCAGCGATTAGGTGCAATCCCCCGAACCATTTTGGATCATTGAATAGGAAAAAGCCAAGGCTGAGTAGATAAAACACAACTTCGAAATTGGTGGGTGGGTGTTATAAAAGCAACCGCTTGAAACCACAGCACTCGTTGCCTATTCAATTTATCCCCTCCTTTTCTTCTTCAGGACTCACTAAAATAGAGAGAGAGAGAGAGAGAGAGAGAGAGATGGGGAATTGTCAAGCCATAGATGCAGCAACACTAGTGATTCAATACCCAAGTGGAAAAGCAGAGAACTTTTATTGGCCTGTGAGTGCTAGTGAGGTTATGAAGATGAACCCTGGTCACTATGTTGCTCTTCTCCTCTCCACCAACTTGTATCCAACCAATAACAATGGAGAATGCCCCGCCAACACCACCGCTAACAATACTCCTTTGAGGGTCACACGAATTAAGCTTCTTAGACCTACTGATACTCTTGTTCTTGGCCATGTTTATAGACTCATTACCACTCAAGGTTTGTCATATTTATTGGTCTATACTAGTTAACTTCCTTCCATAGTTTTTGAATTTAGACTTATTTTCTTACTGGGGTCTTGTTTTTTCAGAGGTTATGAAGGTTTTATGTGCAAAGAAACAAGCTAAGCTGAAGAAAAATGAGCCGGGATCCGAAGAGAAACCTGAAAGGGTGAAAGAAAAGCTGGGATCAGGACTGGACACAAAAGCTAGACGATCTGAACAACAGAAGGAAAATCAGGTGACTCATATTTTAATTTGTTGAGAATACTTCACACAAGTCCTTGCTACCTTCTAGTTCTGCTTAGTGTTGTAAAGCCGCATGTCTTAATTAATTACTTTCCAAAACATTTCAGGTGACAAAAAATGAAAGAAGCAGACCGAAGACAACAACCTCAACCAACTCTACTGCCATAGCCAGATCAAGAGCATGGCAACCCTCACTACGAAGCATTTCAGAGGCTGGCAGTGGCAGCTAATCATATCTTCCTTCCATGCTGACATGAGGATCAAACACATGGGCTTGCCAGCAAAATCCAGGCTTGCTTCAACCTGCTAAATCAAAGACAGATAATCCATGGAGGCAGGTAGCCACTGGGACAGATTAAAGTATATCTTCCTTCAAGTACATATTTGGCTAATGCGGGCATACTTTGTACAGCAAAAGGTGGTATCTTAATCCTGGCTGTAACTTAAAGACTGTTGTTTTGAAATGAAATCAAACTTTGTCTCAAGTTTTTTTAGTACAATAATTGTGGTGGGATTATTGCTATGTAGTGTTACTGCTAATCAATCAATCAACCACTCAAATATACAACACCAAAAGACAGGAGATTATGTTAAAGTAGAGAATCAAAGAAGATTAAAGAAATCATACAATTTCATGGTTCGGAATTCAGATTCTAATGGTGGGCATATGCCCTCCCTCCCCCTCCCTCCGAGTGATCCTTGTAAGCAAACGCAGGGACACCGTACATGCGAAATTTTTTATATTTGAAGGTTAAAACATGTGGAAACCATGTTTGTGTTTAAAAATTCAGTCAACTTGAGCATGGTCCTGAACCATCAAGGATTTAAAGTTATCCTGCAAGATTCAGACATATTTATTACGCCATTAACACTAATTTTCATTAATATTAACCACTCATGGATTTGAAGGGGTTAATACTTAATACACAAATGCGATTAATGATCCAAGTAATTAATTATGGGAAAAAGGAGGACAAATTAAGGAATTGAAATAACAGAGCAAGCCAGATGTGAAAGTTGAAACAGGATTCAGGACCAAGTATTTTTGTAATCAAATATGAAATAATTCCAGCATCTGGCCGCCAGCTATTTTGCGAGGAAAAAACAGCAGGGAAAGAAGCTTAAAAAAGACAATGTTTAACGCCCCAGATGCTGCATTAAAGCCAATGACAATGGGCTCCTATGAATCTGTAAATGGACTTCAGAAATTTTAATCATCCATAGTCCAAACTCATTTTTTTAAGGTTGATGATGGACCGACAGCAATAACCAACTGATTAGCATGGACATTATTTCAGAGATATGAGATGACAATGTCCCTCAGCGGCTTCACCTACTATCGTAATTGCTTAGAAATAAATCTTCACTTTATTGGTTACGGAAATTTCACCGTGGTCCAAACAAAAACTAGCTCATCTTACAGGACAAGGCATTGACTAGTGCACATCAATCTTCAAGATTCTGATGGCACGCAAGAAAGACAAATTTGAAAAGGTGGGATGGATACATATGTAGAATAATGATTCCATAGCTTACTTGATCTTTCAGTTTAGTATGGCGTCTAAGCATGTCCTCCAGCATGGTCCAGAAAAGCAAATGTAGATGCGTCATGCGTTGCTGTTCTTGACGTGTAAAAACTGGTGCAAAATAAAAAGAAAATGTTCTTGTACAAAATGATATCGATAGGAAGGAGAGATGGCATTCATTTGTTTGGACAACTTGTTGATATGTTGCTAGAAACCTCTGGTTTCACTACCGTTTGTAAGAGGCATCGCTAGTTTCACCATCTTATTTACTGGGAGAAAATAACGCAAAAAGTTGGTATAAACTATCACAGATACGTGATTAATGCAGGAAACAGTGTGATTTTCCCAGAAAAAGAGCAGAGCAGAGCAGAGATGAATATTCTGTGCTGAGACATGCCTAAGCGTCACTAAACTGCCTGTGATCATTAGGCCCGTATATTTGACTTTGAAAAAAACATCATTCGGTAAGTTGCAAGTGCATCAAAAGAAGTGGAATGATTCTCTCTGCATCATTCTTTCCATTTCTCCTTTTCATGGTCAAGAAGCAAGACAGACCAGTGCTAGCAAAGCAAAAGATGGTCTTGTTCTTTCCTTTAATAAGCTGAAATCATGGAGCACAACTGCGACCAACTCACCCTTAGAACATTCACTCACTCCTAAGCATGGTAAGGCAGGGCATTATAGGTGGTCCAAATTCGTGCAAGTGCCTGCCGCGTGGGCCATCATAGACTGTTTGCCACTATTTACCAAATTTATAGCACTCTCCCTCTCCCTCTCCCTCTCCCTCTCTCTATATATATAGATTTTGTCTCTAGTTTGAACAATCATTGAAATATACAATCGAATTAATGAGTTGTGGAGCAGTGTATGTGGAATGTAGGCCATTCCCTATGCCTGGCTGAAGTTGCTATGTCATGATATCTTCTCCCTGCTTGGCCTCTCAATTAATTCATTGGAATAACTCCTTTTCATTTCGTTTCAATGGGCATGGAGGGCTTTCACGCATCTTACTGTGAAAACAAAAAAAATTACAACTAAGGTTTTGTAAAGTCATACTTTTTATTTCTAAAGAAAACTTGTTCTCAAAAATCTATAATTCATAAAATTGAAATGAGGATGTTTCAGATCTTTTACCTAAACGGATTCCCTGAACAATTGAATACATGAAGTGGGTAAATTTGCACTCGGAAGTGATGGAATGAACTTGAAATATGCACTTAATCCGTGCAATTTGATCAAACCGTTAATCATCAGCAAATTTGTTTTCTTCTCCGAGAACATTACAGGTTTCACAGCATTTCAAGAGATGGAGATTGGTGTAAATAGACGCCACACTCACATCGCTTTCATGGAAGTATGAGAGGATTGATAATAGATTCCTCCTTTTAAAAGCAAAGAAAGAGACAATCTCCAACTCTTATTTCTCAACCATATCTTGTAGTAAACGCAATTCGTTTCCATCCATTAGCTTCCTGAGCCCAACAACCCTCCTAATCACTGATAAAGAAGCATCCTAATCTGAAAGAAACATGTAGCTTTGACTCCATTGTTTATCCATTTATTTCTCTGTAAATTCTCAACACCGCAGGGAGTTTTACAAGCAGGATCACAGCGGTTGCAAAAGGACTGGTTCTATCCTCGTTTTGACACAAAAAATGGGAGCCTGGAAGCGTGGGCTTGTGACTTGTAGCCCAAGTCTAGAGCTTCAGGTGTTTTGATTGTTGTGGGTTTATGGGCTATTAGCCCAACTCCTAAGTTTTGCATGTTGCCTTGGCTTCCATAGAGCAATGGAGGCTCTCATCTTGTCATGCAAATTTAGTCCACTATAATTCATTGCCCATGTGTTGCCACGGCACATGTGTGTCTATATGCTAGTAGTAAATATTTTTTTGTTTTGATTATGTGCATGTAGACCACTTTACAGGAAAAACTAATACAAGCTATAATTCTCAACTGATTAAATTTTAGGTATATTTTTTTAGATATTAGTAGTTTAAGTTTTATAAATTTTAAAATTATTAAAAACTCAACTAAACACTGCTTTCTTCATATCACGCTACAAGTTCATAATAGCTCTTCACTCACTTTATAATAGCTTTTCTAGGAAATAAGACTTTTTGAGTTGTCACACACATGTAGATTTATAGAAAATTTTGCAGTGTCATTCAGCAGCTGCAGTCTCATTCACTGGTGCAACATGTTCATGCTTGTCAAATTGGCTGAAGTTTCCCTTCTGCTTGAAGAGCTGATTATGATGGTGCCTGCAATACAGACGATGCTCATGGGCTACGAAGTTTGATGGGCTGATGACACAGCCTCCATGAGCGCATCTGAAACAAGCCTTATGATAAGATGTTCCATCAACTGCCACCTGAAAGATGTAAGTTGGAGACAAGAAACTATAAGATACTTTTCTTTATCCATGACATCAAAAGTTCATCTATGAGAATATTAGGAAACAGACAATCATGGGGTGAAGATTACACATGGGCTTGAATTTCTTGAATTGGAGCCTTAAGTTCTAAAGAGTACTGACGAAGTATAAAAATGGAGAGCAATGTGGTGCAAAGATGTCGATTTGTCAAAACATTTTGATATAAAACAGAAAAAACTCTGAAGTTCTTAGACATGCTTGCTGCATTTGCTTTCTAGCTGCTGCCATTAGTTTTAAACATGCTCATAAAACAAGCAAAACCATCTGCTGCAACCATTTGAACAGATTTATTTGCTTAATGTTTTTTTAAAATGATTTATTCTGTCAAATCATGCACTATTACTATTATGAAAGCACACCATTTACCCTTTCGAGTGGGTAAACAGTTTTCTTGCAAGCAACGCATTTCTCCTGAGTTCCGGCAAACATACTTGAAACTTTGCTGTTGCTCTGGACCTGTGCAATGCCATTCACAAAAAGAAGCATCTTAATAGTCATTTCAAACAATAATAAATCAAATATGAAATAGCTGCAACTTGCATTGAAGTGTTAATACAGCTGTCAAGCTTTTCACCGGGGGTACCTGATCGGCAGACCGGTCACCTCTAACGGTTTTTGAAGTCCCTGGGGAAGGGAGAAGAATATTAGCGTGTGAATAAACTTGAACAAGCAGATATTACAGCAGGGCAATGCGCTTAAAGAAATAATAGCCGGTATTCACCTTTGAAGCTTTTATCCAAGCTGCCTGTCATCTTTAAAAGTTGATCGAAGTGAGGCTTGCAATATAAAACGCCTTCAAACGATGAGTAGTTGCTCAACTGCAAAGGTGAAAAGGAAAACGTTTAGATTAATTAAAAAGGAAAACATCGTAGAAAACACAACAGTTCATGTTTTTGCGATACAAGGAAAAAGGACAGAAGTTTTCTTCGGAACCTGAACCCCGAGCTTCTTGAAATCTTTATAGCATGCACAAAAGTATTTTGCATCTCTGGTTTTTCATAGTAGGTTTCTGAACATGGCTACCATGCATTAGCTTGAACAGAGAATCCTAAGTGTAGATGTCAGTATTCCTATTCTGCTATTCGTTAGTTCTTCAATATCTGACCACCTTTCTCTGATCACTAGCTCAATTACTTCCTATACGGGTTTGCTATGTCTTTTAATTGCTGGAACAAGCTCCAGGGTTCACCCTGATAAGCATGAGCAGAGATGTAACTCTAAATGTCATGAGATTAGAGAATGAATAGGCAACTCAATAAGCGATCCAAATACGCTTCCAATAGAAGAGAAGTTTCAATATATCTGGACAGATGAGTGAAATCCTTTGACAGCAAGTTTCCTTTCCAATGTGTTCACATTCAATGCAATTGCCATGAAATTATGCCATACTGCACGCTGGTTCAGTTAAAACACATTTCTAGTGGTACCTAGCAGTCAGTTTATGGCAGAGAAGAAAATGAAAAAAAAAAAAACTCACTATAAATTATCTTATCTGTACGTTCATGCTGCAGGTCGCATATCAGCTTAATATGATTCAGTTAAACGAGGAAACAAAGTTCAATAGGGATAAAATCTGATTCACACGCCCCAAGGACTAACGAAACAGTCAGTTTGCATTTGATATCTGCAGGAAGACTGTTCAATCAGCTTTACGGTTTGGAAATGAATAAAATTCCATTGTTCTGTTCCCAACTACCCAATAGGCCGACAAAAACAAAAGCAACAAGAATTGCTTTTTAACCACACACAAGTCATTGCTTGTTTGGCAACGATTTGAAAATGAGATCTCTCTCTCAGCCCCACCTCTCCTTCCCCTTGGCGGCCTGTGGGGCGCAGAACTCCTTGATCACTACTCAAAAATCGAGGATCCACAAGCAAATTTCACGGCCGAAAGAAAGTGACCTATCATCAACCAACTAGGACAAACAGCATCTAACAATATCGAAGGATCTAAACTACCCCTTCTGTAGACCATCCAGTTGAAATGGTCATGTGAAAAAAGAAGGATGAATACAAGTGCAAAATCATAATTTCAATCTGGACTCCTGAGCGGAAAAAAAAAAAAAACGTTTTATATTGTCCGAGAAATACATGCTGGATAATTGTGTTGGCAAAACAAATCAGCTTAAGAAATAAAAATGAGAAAAAAAGCACCTTTTAGCTGACAAGTTAGCACCTAATCTTGACACACCAAGCAAGCACACAATCATCCACCTAAAACAACTCCCCTCCCAATCAAAATATCTATAACCATCTACTACAAAAGTGATAATATTGAACCAGAGGGTGGCTATAAATATGTATGATCCAGTAAAAGAGGATATATCAATGACAAAGCTCAGCTCTATGAGTTTCTGCAGACTCTTTCATGTGCTTATGATATAAGGGACTCGGTAACTTACCTTTAGGGTACCCTTGCAGTGGTGGCATCTAAAACAAGCCTTGTGATAGACTTTGTTATCAGCAGTGAGTTGATCCACGAAGTACACAGTCTTCTCACATGACTTACACTTCTGGGTTGTCCCTGCAAATGGTGCCATAGGTAAATTCTTTACTTTGTTAAGTACGCTGATGGATAGCAGTAGATATTGATTGATGATATCTATCTAGCTACCAAGCGCTTTCTCCCTGTCTCCTCTCTTTCTGATGAATCTTCTTCTCCTTCTTCAAATATCAATAAGCTTTCTGCTAGCAGAGAAATGATTGGAGGGGATGATGATGAAAAAGAGAGTGCCAAAATTCATGTGGGTGCGTTTGAGATTTACAGCTCAGCCTCAGACAGCTAGAGAGAAACCTAACGATACAAAAACAATTTCCTAGTGGTCGACTTTAGATCCATTAGAAAACATGCAAGCAGTCTTTGGTGGCGGCAATTTGGTAATTTTATCAACAAAAGTAGTTTGACTATACTACATGATTGCCTTATTTTTCACAGATGTCCAGCTACTAGACTTGAATCATGGAAGGGGCCGTGAACCTAGTACTGTGGTTTTATTCGGACAGGAATAGTAAATTAATCACGTGAAGGTGTTTTTGTGTGAAAAAAAACATTTTTTTTTATTTTTTTAATAATTTTATATTAAAAATAAATTTTTAAAAAATAAAATATCATTTTTACATATTTTTAAATAAAAAATACTATAAAAAACAATTAATATCACCATTCAAATAGGATTAAAAATGCATCATACTACTAATATATATCCTCTAATTCTAGTACTCTTAAGTCACATAATCAAGTGATTATAATTGTAGTAATTTATTAGGATTTATTTTTAATCTTGTCACAATTAAAAATTTTAGAGAAATTAACATACTTTATAAATATTTTAAAAATTAATATTATTTAATAAGTCATAATTTTTATTTGTGACTCATGAGTTGCATTCCATGTTTACAGCTCATGAGTTCCAATTGAGAATTGTGACTCATCCGAAATATATATATATCCCAACCCAACGCCACAATTAAGAAACATGATTTACTAGCAATCTCTTTAGCACAATTAAAACGTCAACATACAAATTAAAAGATCAACACACCTCATGATTCATCCAAATTAATAAACAATAATTCATAATTAAACATAATAATTCACATAAAATTTTATTAAATTTAAAATAAATTTATAATTCTTATAAAATTAAATTATATAATTTAATTACATCTAAAAATCTTCTTAACTTATGGATGAGCTTGGAGTGCTTGTAAATGGACATACACCACCACCCTACAACTCGAGAATGGACTTATAATACCCATGTAGGGCTTAATATCAAAATTATCTTAGCTCATACACAAATCTAGGATGCTCGTGGATGAACCGACATCCCCAACTACATATCCCTTTTCATGATAAATAATTTTATTTTTTGTTAATACCGCTTCGAGATGTTGAGCCTCCCAACCTCCTAAAATCCATCACAACACAAATTTAGCATAATGTTGGCAATGACATATCCCATTTTATCAATATCTTCGCGGATAGTAATTGTTGTTTTTCGAGCCTCCTATAAGAAGTGATGAATCTATATACATATATTAACAAATAATTAGCATTCATCATCTGTAATAACATTAATAATATTTAATATATATTGCATACTAATCAATTATATATTAGATATTGAGACTTATCATATTGTGGATGCCTTGGGAAACACAACCATATAGGTCTATTAATCTGACATGTAATGAAAAAAAAATATCGTTTCATGTAGGTATCTAAATTAATGTTTGGAGGCCACTCCTTAAATATTTGATTTATCTTAGCATCTTAAATATCTAGAAAAGATACATGAATCACCAACCAATTCCCTTCCCGCTTACCTTTATGTTTGATACTATACAACTCATCATTAGTATCAACATAATCCAAAATATGCTAAGATAGACCAAAATGATTTATTACTTGATCAGGGTAATGTTTCTCAATTATATCAAAGCAATGCAGCAAGATTGATGTGGATAAGCCTGTGAATACGAAGGACCCATTACAAGTTCCAAGTGGATCCATCACAAGGTCCAAATGGAAGGCCTTAAAAGAAGCATTGAATGAATTTGTTGTGCAAGTTTTGGCTAGGGCTGAACTTGAAGATCCTTTAGAGCATCAAAAGGAGACATTGGTGCATTTAATCCATGTGCAAGAGGGACCAAACCATCTTTATTTGAGCCATGAAGTTTCGACAATAAAGCTATCAATTTTGTGTCAGTTTCGGCTAGTCTTTGTATGTGATGTTTTCATGTGTTTTGTAGAGTTCCAAGTAATATTGAGTTTCTTATTATATGTGCGAACATTGATTAGTCTTTTAAATATTAGAATTTATTATTTTATTTTATTTCCTTGTCAGGCGAGGAGAAAACACAATAAAGAAAATAAAGGAATCCAAACTAACATAAGAAACACATGGCCAACACAATCTCCTTGTTATGCAAGGAGAATAATTTAGCAACTTAATTGTATTTCCTAATATTAGCAAGATACCAAAAGGTGGCAAGAGGAGTATTAAAGACAACATCCTTTTCCTTAAAAAAAGAAGAATAAGTACAAGACTGATATTAGAATCCTATTCTAACATGGAAACCAAAATGGTGGCAATTTCTCCTTTAGTTTTTAGGATTATTGAGCACCTTTATAAGCTATAAATAAGTCTTGTATCAGACCTGTAAATGTTTTTCTTTTCTTCTTCTCGTTTTACAACAAATAAATATCTGTTGATATTTTACTATTATTGTTTATGAAGCTTTTGTTTTCCCCCTTTTCGATTGACATTTGTTTGATTCTTGTATAGTCCCTAATAA
>NW_011499976.1:519198-527842 GCF_000495115.2 Populus euphratica
TTTTAATGGATTTTTTCACAAATAAAACTTTCTACATATATCCTCAAAGGAATAAATATCAACGTCACTATTAAAATAATTATTCATTATCATAAATATATGAAAATATCTTATTGATAAATAGATGAAATATAGCAGAAGCAATGCTATATTTCTTTTTTGTCAAAAAAATTATTATAATTAAATTTATGGTGAGACGATAATTATCTAGACCAAATAAAATGAGAATTTCAAGTCCTGCACCCTCTATTCTAAAAATATCATAATGTAAAGAAAATACAAGAGTCTTAAAAGACAAGAAAATTACATTAATTAAAGTGCAACAAATAAAGGAAAACAATAAAAGAATGCATAAAAAACCCTTTGAGAGAAAAAAAAAAAGACAAATAAATTTATTGAAATTGAATTTGTGGGTTGATCATAGTTTATAGTTGTATGTAGCCATATTTATATTATTATAAAATTTAAATCTTATTAAAACAAGTAATTTTAATCCTACATTAATATTAGTATCTAATAAAAAGGTTTATTAAACCCTAAAACAAGTTAAACTTCTTTTCTATTGATGCATAAATGAATCACAACCTAATATCTTACTTCTAATTAGTCATTCTATTAAAGACTTTTACTCTGAATAAAATTATACAATGCTTTGGTTAAAGCAACAATGCTTTGTCTTTTTTATACAACAATTTATACAACAAAAAATTATACAACAATTTATACAAAGTATATTTGGTTAAAGCAACAATGCTTTGTCTTTTTTATATCTATTCAAAAATCATAATTTTTGAAAAATTTTTTAAAATTTCTAACAAATAACTGAAAATATAAGTTATTGACCATTCAAAATTATAAATACAAGTTGTTCGGTTGTTTAAAAAAAATAAAAATTTACTATATAAAATTAAGCAAGTGTTTAGATGTTACATTATCCAAACATCATGATTTTTTAAAGTGTACTTTTCTTAACCTAATAGCATCTACTTTTGCAATGAAACATAAACAACACTTAACCATTTAGGTGGTGGTCAAGTGGTAAAGACTTGGGACTAAGGGGTTTGCTTTCTCTGTAGTCTCAGGTTCGAATCCTTGGTTGCTCATATGATGGTCACTGGAAACTTACATGGTCGTTAACTTCAGAGCCCGTGGGATTAGTCGTGGTGCGCGCAAGCTGGCCTGAACATCTACGTTAATCTATTCAGAGCCCGTGAGATTAATCGTGGTGCGCGCAATCTGGCCTGAACATCTACATTAATCTAAAAAAAAAATAAACAACACTTGTCAAAAGATGGTGTTATTTTCACATTACAAGGATATAAAACAATCGCAAATGTCCAGACATGCTTGATGATGAGAGGCTATACTTGCACTGCCCTGCTTCTTCGCAACAAAAACCTGTCTGTCTTCGATGTGGTGAACAACTTGTATATGGAACTGCTTTCACATTTCCAGTCCACTTTCATTGATAAGCTATCTGAAACTGGAAAGACTCTCTTATTACCTCAATTTCGACCCGCAATTTCTTTTTGCACGCCTGGCTTCTGATTCTCGTTGCTGGCTTCTTATTGTCAACTCTGTCTTCAGGCCGTCGCTCAAAACTTTGGTAATCAGTACAGTCGGGCTCTGAAAGCAAGTGATGTCTTGATCATGTAACCTATCTGGGAGGCTATTCATAATTTTCTAACATACACCTTGATCCTAACCCAGACAGTAAATTCTAGTGGAAGAAAATTTTTGGTCTAGCAGAAGATAGGTGGACTGATCATGCACAACCAAGAGCATCTTCAGATATAAGATTGTCTATAATTATTGCAAAATCGCAGGAGGTTACCACTTTCCTGTTGGTAGTCCAATTAGTTGAAGCTCGTTTGCGAGTTGTAAAACTGGAACGCTCGAAGTTCTGTAGCTTTGTTGTGGATTTTGCCATTTTAAGTTTTTTGCATTTGTTTGACAGAATCAACAACGAATCTTTAAAAAATCTCTGAATTTGACTTGCTGTTCGAGGTTTGCGTGGTTAGAAGAATTACTTTTTATTTTAAAATATTTTTTATTTACTAATAATATTATTTAGATGGAACAGGAAAAATTTACTAATAATATTATTTAGATGGAACTGGAAAAAAAAAAGCTACATAATTGGATTGCTTTAACCAAAATAAAATAAATCCATTAATTTATGTGCTTCGATCTTCCAATAGGGGAAGGATGGAACGAAACAGATGTCCATTCAGATAACAACGGGGTCCCAAAAAACAGGACGCAACTGGGGTAATTTTCCCATAAGCTTATTTTATAAATATGGCATGACAAAAGACGAACTTTATTACACGAGCGAAAAACAGAAGCTTTTGAGGGCAAGCATTCGATCACATCATGATAGTTACTACTTATTGGACACTGACAAAATTGAAGAGGATCTGATGTTCTTGGCAGAAACAGAAATTTCAGACACTGAACTCCCAATCATGCACTTTCCTTTGCCTGTTTCCGAGCTTCTTCCCGCATTACTGTTTTGACATAAATTTCATAGCAACAGCCTGAAACAAAAACACGGTACAAAAGCGTATGAGAATACTACCAGTTGTAACAGAGACGGCTTTGGTAGAAGACTGCAATTCCAGGGAAGATAAACTATACTGTGCAGAGGATCTCTGGTTCAATTTAAGCAATCACATTATTATTCAAAAATAAAGTAGAGCATACAACCATGTATAGTAAAAAATAGCAAACATAGAGCATGACAAGACTCCAAAGTTTCCAGTTTATCAGATTGCATTGCCAGTCATCGTGATATGAAATACTGAGGCATAGTAGAGCATACAACCAAGTCGAAGCTTCCATATTGCTGCTTAAAGTTGTTCTAATCAGTTTTACAGGTAAAAGAACATGCATGCTATCACTGACACTAATAAATGCTCAATTCATCTTTTTGTTTAAATGTGCTCTTTGAAAAGTCGATAATCATTTCAATTAACAATGACATTTACACGCAAAAAATTTGACACCCACATGTTTTTTCAATTCTATACCATCCAACTATTTTAAATTCCTCTAGTCTAATTCTTGCAGCACACCAAAGAACCCCCCCACCAATGAGGTTTAACCAATTACCAGTATTTTTATATAGTTTTGTACCAAAAACAATTTTTCAGAACTACATGCAATTTTCTTCCAGGTAAACCAGCTGCATCAGATTACCTGCTACAACAACAAGTGTCAGAACATCTCCAAATCTTTTGACTCTCCACACGCTCTTCTTATGTGATTTGAATCGCTTAAGAGATGGATCTTCAGCCAGGAGCTGCAAGGAAACAAACAAGCATGTTACTCATATATGAACCTCAACAATCACATATTCAGTTATTTTTAGCAGTTGATTATTTAAACATAGAATTGCCTGTTAAGAGGTAACTTTGGAATTTTCATGTTTTTAGAAATGCAGGAGATACTTTAGTGTTTTTTGGCTCTGCATATTCCCTAGACTATGAAATTGGGTTTCAAACAGTTGATAAAGCGCAGCAGTTGTACATATCCAGTAGTTTATCACCGACTCTATAAGGACATAACTTTGTTATTTCCTATACTATGAAAATTTCACGTCTCTACAACTGCAGGAGGTAGTTTCCTGGTTTTAATGACTCTGTATTCCCTCGACTGTGAAATTGGTTTTGAAAATGAAGTATTGGTTTTGAAAATGAAGTATCAACAGTGATGAGTTTGTCAAAAATTAACAAAAACTGCCCCATATTGAGTAGGAGGATTTTGGGACAACTCATTTAGCTCTTGGACAGTTGTTGTAGTATCAGTAAGATCAATTATCCATCTTTGCTTCCACCTGCTACATTCAAATTTAGTATGAAAGCCTTTCTATGCCTGCACAAAGTGCAGACCTTTTTTTTTAACCGTATTCTTCATATCAGATTCCAACTTCTGAAAATCACCATGAATACTGGAATTCTACAGATATTGGTGGAGGAGAGATACAAAGAACAGCCATCATGGGCAATAGCATGGAAGAAAGGAATACAAGGAAAAATGAGAAGGGAAAAGCTGGAGGATTAGGGGTAATCCAGAAAATGGCTGGCAAATACATCCAAGAACAATTGGAGTTAAAAGGCAATACGTAAGTGGGAAACTTTTGAGTTTTACGGATTAGACAAGAAATCACTGTAGAGATGCAGACATTGCAAAGAGAATTTGAAAGCAGTGGAGGACAATTAACTTGTTGGAAATTCTTCATGAATGGCTGTTGAAATTATAAATCACATAGAGAGCTGTTGGTGAAATTGAAATAGAGAAGAAGTTGGTGAAGAAGTCCTTGAAAATTTTCAGCAGAAACTTGAACATATAGTTGCAGTTGAGAAGATGACAGACGTTGACTTACAACATATGAACTAATGGATTATATCAAGGCACACGAACAGAAAAGTGCCATGCACTACAGATTGGAGAAGGCATTTTAAACCAAAATCACAAGGCTCAGCTGGTGGCAAGAAGTTATTTGCAACAGCCAGGCAACAAAATGATTGTACCTGTCCCACAGACTGATTCTCCAAAAACAAATCTTACTTTTCGCAACCCCTTTTGAATGTCAAGTATTTTAACATGACATTAGCTCAGCTTCGGCGGACTAGAAGAAGTTCAAGCAATTAAACCTTAAGGCTATGTTGTGAATGGAAAAGTAGAGAATGCTTATAGGCTACAACTCGCTCTTCACTGCTTAAGACAAGCCCCAAGAGCATGGAACAATAAATTGATTTCTAGTTTCACCATAAAGGATTTGAAAGAAATCTGCAGGACCCGTGACCTTATGTGAAGGAAAGAAGGGTAGAGTATTGTTAGTTTGCTGTAAAAACAATTTAATATATACTGGCATTAACTTCTAAGGTGAATGAAAGTTAAAAAATGTAAGCGATAATAAAAGAATTAGACGACAGATTTAATATAAATGGTCTATCTTTCTGCAATTTAGGGGATTAAATACAAGGGTAGGCTTTTATTCCTGATAAAAAGCACTTTAGAAGTTTTCCCAACAAATCATACAGAAAAGTGCAAAGCAATGGCGATGTCTATGGCTCTCATTGAGAAATTAGTTGCAAAATGATCGGAAAAACAAGATTCATCCAAAATTTTATTGAATCCTTGTTGCGATTTATTTATTTATTTATGAATAAAACCAACGAAGCCTCATCATTTTGCAACCAAAGAAAAAAGGGGACAACAGAAGGTGGGCTGATTTTGCTAATAAAAATGCTTCAATGCTTGCATACTACTACAAGTAACTAAAGGGGAAAAAATGATTTGGGATATGAATAATTAAGAAGAAAGAGGGGGAGAGACTAACAGCTTGCTCGCGAGGACCAGGTTCAACATGGAATCCGCGACGCGAAAGAGAGAAGGCGCCCTGTGTCTTCTGAAAGAACAACGAACAAATAAATTCAAAGGATAATAAAATAACACAGCTCAAACTCCAAATAGTAAACCCTAAAACCCAAATACCTGAGATTGAGATCGGTAGTGAGAAGTGATGGATGAGTAATTCTTCAGTAAAAAGCTCATACTTTCTTTCCTTTCTCCTCTTTCTTTTCTTTGCCAACTGAGATTCGTCTTTCGACACGAGCCTCCAAAACACATAGACAGTATACTACTCTTACTTTTACGCATTTAACCCTACATTTCATTTATTTTCTTTTTGCTCCATATTTTCACCATTTTTCAATATGTGCCCCTATTATCTTTCTTTTGTTACAGTGCGTGGATGATTGTTTTATAAAAATGTTTTTGATTTTAAAATATATTAAAATAATATTTTTTTTATTTTATAAAAATATTTTTGATATTAGTATATCAAAATAATTTAAAAATTATTAGAGTTGTAAAGACTTATACATATTATATTTTTTTGTTTATGAAATGAAGCAATTATTTTTATAAGTTAAGATATAAGAAATACTTAGAACTAATATTTAGGTGCTTATTATAAGACATGTATATTAAATTGACACGAATGAAAATTTTATGTGGAGAGATCATTTATATCTATGGAAAAACTAACATGATAGTTGTGTAAATAATTCTTAAACTTTAAGATAACTAAATTATCTTATATAAATAATTTTATACTTTGATTCTGTTACATGTTATCTTAATTAAGGTAACAAACAAACAGACATTGGATAAAAAAATAAACTATATGAAGGTACTTGAGTGATTAAGAGAGGTTTCATCACTCTAGGTGATTAGGAAAAATGTTTCATCTGTTCTTAAATAATATTGACTGAGAAATTCTTAGCAAAAATAGAATCAGATTTAAAAGGAGTTTAAATCTTATTTAAAAAATTAATGAGTATAACGTAGAAAATAAACATGATTTAACATAACAGACATATTTCATGTTTTGATGTGAAATCAAGACATTATTAATGAGAGGATGTTAGTTCCATTGAGAAATTAGTCACTAAAAGGTTAGGTCAACCCACCAATGACTTTTTTTAATATTTTAAGGATCATGTGATGATGCACCTAATCTTCAAATATAAATTAATCAATTGTAGAATTGATAACAAATTAAATTATTTAATTTATTTAATTCTATTTAATTAGAATTAGAATTAGAATTCAAATTTATATTTAGGATACTATATTAAGAACCTAATGAGACTCACATATTAAGAACCATTAGTAAAAAAATTAAACTAGGATGATTTAATTAAGTATGACTTGATTAAAATATATTTTAAAAATTAAGGACTAGAATATAATTAATACAAGGATTATATTTCTAGACCTAGAAAAATCAAGTAAGGACTTGATTGAGTTAATT
Source organism: Populus euphratica (assembly GCF_000495115.2). NCBI lineage: Eukaryota > Viridiplantae > Streptophyta > Magnoliopsida > Malpighiales > Salicaceae > Populus > Populus euphratica. Next base: position 526,025 of record NW_011499976.1, read on the forward strand.
TATGAAATTATCTTGAATTAATATAGGGATATTATCCAAGAAAAAATTGATATTTTGCTAATTTACAGAGTTTTTAAGATTTTCCTATAAATAGTAAGTTATGCTTCTTATTTTTTTTAAGATTAGTTGTCTGCTAGGGAAAAAAAATAACCCCATGTAGCTTATAGAATAAAGAGTTGGCACTTTAGGTTTACACAATCATTCTCTTTTAAATAGTGATTTAGAAGATTTTTTATTGGCGATTCGTGTGGATTACTGTTGGAGGTCGAAAAATTGGACAACTTGTGGTTTGCAACAATCTACTAAAGAATTATTCAAAGCCAAATAAAATTAGATCTCTAGGTAATAAATCTCTAAACAACTAAACCTGTCTAATGGTATTTTAGAGACTTATGAATAATTTTATTTTATAGTTTTCGCTTCATGGATGATATTTGAGAACCCAATAGTGGTCGTAGAGCTATCGTTGGACAATTATGCTTGTTTTTGCATGTTTTAATTATTATTGATGTTAATTTCAAATTATTTTTCTAAAAAAAAAATTTGAAAAAAAATATTCTCTACTGACACGACCAAATGATTAATATATTTTCTCAAGTGTAGGAATGTCGAAATAATAAATAACTCGGCAAGACCGAGGTCGAATTACAAGGAGGTTAACTGTATAAATTATAAACAACAATAACAACAAGAAGAAGAAGTTAAAAAGATTTTTGAGATGTGATATTGATGTAAGAATTTAAATAAATATAAAATAATTATCAAAGTTAGTGGATCTACTAATAGTATTTCAAACAAGTATAGTATAAACTCTTTTTATTACTCAACTGGAAACCACACACAATGAAGGTTTCAATCAGATTATAAATTGAATCTTAAGCATTACAAAAATATAAAGAGGGTTAGAACATGCTCTTGATCTGAAAACCAAGATACCTAAATACATAACAAATGCCTTATAGGCTAAAATTTGAAACTATTGATTTGTTGACTAATTGTTGAGTGGGTGACCACATCTTGACTTGGTGACAATCGTTATCTTTTTACCTGAACAAAACATCATTACTAACATCAGAATTTGAATATATTATCTTTATGAAAGTTCTAGAAAATTATCTCAGCTTTCCAATAAAAAAATAAGGTTATCTGAACTTCTAGAACTCGAGATGTGGGCTAAACATTGAACAGTGTTTGGGTTACAGGATAAATTTTGACTTCTTCATTGTTGCTACAATTTGAACTTGAAAACGATATTTTTAAATCTTGGACTCCATTAAAAGTTTTAGGCCTATGTCTTAGCTTTTTATCCATATAGAACAAACCTAAATTCAAGTTTTACAGCTCCAGATATAGCCTAATGACTGAATTGTATTCCAATTTGGACTAAACCAACATCTCTTTTCTAAACTTTACCCTTTCTTTGTCCTTTCAATTTTAGTACTTCAACTCATCAATCAATGCTTTTATTTATATAATAAGCCTGCATTTAGGATGAATATTTATCATAAATTAAAGGTGTCTTATGGTATCAGACTTATTATTATAAAACATGCTTTAATTGAGTTATTGATACTTCAAGTGCAAAATGATATAAAACTTTGATAAAACTGCACTTTTAAGTACTAATCAATTTTTATACGACAAAAAAAATCATATTTTAAGTATTAATTATCTACTATTCTGGTAAATTTGGTTGAAATCTAGCAAAATCTTAAAAAAAAAATGTCATGACCTTTACTACTTATAATAATCATAACTTGTTGTTGGAAGCCTAGCATGGAGGGTGGTCCTTCATGCTAATGGCTAACAGCATAAACA
>NW_011499976.1:529382-529826 GCF_000495115.2 Populus euphratica
TGTCTGCCCAAAACGTCATTGATAACGTCAAAACTGGAGCCAGTTGCAAACATGAAAGTTGTAGGCAATTGTCTCAGCTTTCTTGTGTAAAAACTTCAGCTCATTTGGACTTCTAGAACTCCAGATATGGGCTAAACAGTAAACAATATTTGGGCTGTAAGACAGATTCAGACTTCTTTGTTGTTACTACAATTTGGACTTGAATATAACATTTTTAAATCTTGAGCTCCATATAAAAGTTGTAGGCCTATGTCTTACCTTTCTATCCATATAAAGTAGACCTCAATCCACGATCTACAACTCTAAATATGACCTAATTACTGAATAATATTTTGGTTTGGACTATACTAACATCTTTTTTCTACGTTTGGCCATCTCTTTATCCTTTCAATTTCAGTTCTTAAACTTATCAATCAATCCTTTTATTTATGTAATAGGCTTGTA
>NW_011499976.1:530107-558824 GCF_000495115.2 Populus euphratica
CTTCTAAATACACATGAGAATATGGATGCCTATACTATAGCTATGCATTTTAAATAATGTTTTGATGAGGCCAGTAAGACTAAAAGGTATGAGACCTCTAAGAATTGTTCTACTGTAAGATGACAAGGGTTTCTTTAATTAACACTCATGTTTTGCAAATGATTGACTTTATTGAGAAATTGGGTCTATTAAGTTTTGTCATGAACTATGAGTTAAGTGTTAATTTAGTCTTGCAGTTATGACCCCAAATCTTTTTACAATTCATTATGAACTATCACATGAGTAAGTTGGATGATACATTACCAAAATTATTTAAGTGTGCTGAAAGGGTTTTTAACAAGAAAAATGACCCAATTCTTTTATTTCAGTCTTCTAAAATGTCTAAGAAGAAAGATAAGAAGAATAAGGGTGATGACTTTAAAGCAAACAAACCTCCTAGAGGCATCAAGAAAGACAAAGACACTTTTCATTATTGTGATAAAGAAGGATGTTAAAGGAGGAATTGCAAAGAATACCTTGCAACCATGAAGAGAAAAAAGCTTAATGAAGCTTTTATATTAAGTATGTTTATAATTGAAAACTATATTACTGCTTTGCATTGTAGTTCTTGAGTATTAGATACCCAATGTGATTTTTATATTTGCAATTGCATGCAGAAACTAAAGAAAAGTAAAAGATTTGTTGAAGGCAAAGTGGACCTATGACCCAATAATAAAGCAAGGGTTACTACATTGGCTAGAGGAACTAGTTATGCATTAATTGTAGGAAGTAGTTATTTTGTTTTGCCTAATGAGTTAATACTAGAATTTTATAATTGTTATTTTATTCTAGTATTTTTAGACATTACTTCCATTTTTTTAGTATTAAATGAATTAAATTTATTATTAAAGACAAATGTTATTTTTTTTATTTTTATAATAATGATGTTTTTATGAATTCGATAATTATACGAATGGTTTGTATATACATGAATTTAATATGCTTGAGTTCAATATAAATTGCAATAAAATTAAAATATAGATTGGAATAAGTATTAAAAAACTTCGATTGGATGGAGGTTGTTAATATTTGACCAAATACTTCGAAGATTATCTAAAAAAGAATGAGATTCTTTATAACTCTTAAAACACTATATCCAGAGAAAATATATATTATTAATGCTAAAACATTGGATGTTTAACCTAAACCTTAAGAAATATAAAATTTCTATAAATTTCGTAGGACATGTCATGTATTAATAAGATAGGGATCATTTATGAAAGTTGTGAATGACGTGTTGCTCATAATTAATGAGCCTACCAATTACTTGAAAGAAATATATGATATTTATTCCAAGAAATGACTTGAAGTTATGGACTTCTTATACTAACCAAGTTCGGAACTTGGTTGATCCACCTAAAGGGATAAAACCTAATGGATTTAAATGAGTCTTTAAAAGAAAGATTAACATAAAAAACAATGTACAAATGTATAATGCAAGCTTTAAGGAATAGGAATATCCAATTTTGATAGTATAATCAACAAATTTGAATTCATTAAAGATATGGACAAACATAGTGTTTACAAAAGGTTAGTGAGAGTGATATCATTTTCATAATATTATATATATATATATGACATATTATTGTGTGATATCATTTTCATAATATTATATATAGATGACATATTATTTTTAATAAACAATATATCTTTACTTTAATCAGTAAAATTTTGGCTATCCAAGAATTTCTACATAAAAATATTAGGAGAAGCAACTTATATATTAGATATAGAGATTTACAGAGTTATATCTAGAAGGTTGCTTGGATTGTCCTCCAAAAACATGTTTTAAAACATAAATTGAGAGAGATATGATGTAAATGGTATCTTATATTTGGCTATATAATCAATCAATGAAGAAGATAAACTAAAAGTTTAAAATTGTTTAAACTAAGATTTTTTCAATGAAATGTTGGAAAAATAGTGAATACCAATCAAAATATATGTTTTATTTTAAATGGTAGTGCTTTGAGTTGGAAAAGTTTCAAATAAGATAGCAAAATTGATTATACAACTGAATAAGAGTACACCTCCATATTTGAGTGAACAAAAAGGTTGTTTAGATCAAGAAGTTCATTAATAAACTAGGTTGGTTCTTAGCATTGTTGATCCAATCGCCCTATACTATGATGATTATGGAGCCATTGCATAAGCAAATGAACCATGGTTTCATCAATGATACAAACAAGTACTTAAAAAATTCCTTTTAAATTGATAAATCAATGAAATAAAGATGTAAAGATAAAGCAAATATCCACTAAAGAAAAATCTAAAAGATCCTTGTCTTACCTCACTATCCATGTAAAAACATTAATGCTATAAAGAGTAATATGGTATTAGATACATGAGCGATTGACTTTAGTGTGAGTCGAAGATTGTTAGTTTAATATATCATATAGCTAATTGTTTGGTTATACGTGACATTATTAAATTCATATAAATACATATTTAATATTAATAAAGGTTTAGTTTAACTTTAATATTCATATAATATTATATTAATAAATTTAATATTTGATTTATGAATCTAGAATAAAGATAAAATTCATGGAACAAAAATATTTTATAAAATAAATTATAAAGTTATTATAATTATAGAATTCCTATTGGATCAAAGCATTGTTTTTAAAATATTATTGGTTGATGCTTTCTTAAACATTTATTAGAATTGTAAAGACTGATACATATTATATTTTTTTTAATAAAAAGAAGCAATTGTTTTCATAAAGTAATATATAAGGAACACCTAAAACTAATATGTAGGTGTTTGTCATAAGACATGTATACTGAACCGGCCTACATGAGAATTCTATATAGAGAGATCACATATGTTTATGGAAAAACTCATGTGACGGTTTTGTAAGTAATTATTAGATTTGAGATCACTAAGTTATCTTATATAGAAAATATTACGATTTGATCTTCTTACATGTTATCTTAATCGAGATAACCAAGGGGTAGACATTGAGTATAACATGAACTATATAAAGTTACTTAAGTAATCAAGAAAAGATTTATCACTCTATGTGAATTAGAAAAAATATTTTATCTTTCCTCAAATAGTATTAACTAAAAAATTCTTAGCAAAGGTACAATGATATTTGAAAAAGTTTCAAATCTTATTCATATAATCAATGGTTATTATGTAGAGAACAAAAATGATTTAACATGGCAGACATACTCCATGTTTTAATATTATCGGAATATTATTGATGAAAGAATATTAATTACACTGAAAATCGGTCATTAAAAGGTTAAGTCAAACCACCAATGATTTTTTTAATATTTAGGGAATCGTGACATGTTGTTAGATGATGCACATGATTTTTAAATATAAATTAATCAATTATTGAATTGATAATAAATTAAATTATTTAATTTATTTAATTATAATTATAATTTATATTTATATTTAAGCCAATATCTTAGAAACCTAATGAGTCACATATATTAAGAATTATTAGTCAGAAATTAAATTGTAATGATTTAATTAAATATGACTTAATTAAAATATATTTTAGAAATTAAGAGTTGTCTTAATTAAAATATATTTTAGAAATTAAGATCTGTAATATAATTAATACATATATTATATTTCTAGACCTAGAAAAATTAAGTACTTGATTGAGTTAGTTTTTAAAATTCTTTTAGGACTTGATTGAGTTAATTTTTAAAATTCTCTTGAATTAATATATAGATGTTATTTAAAAGACAAATTAATATTTTGTCAATTTATAGAGTTTTTCAGATTTCCTTACAAATAGTAGGCTATGCTTTTTAATTTTTTTTTAAGAGTGGTTGTAGAAAAAACTATGTAAGTCACATGATAAAAAATTAGTACTCTAAACATAACAATTTTTCTTTTCTAAATAATGATTTCTCAAATAAAAATCTAAAAAATTTCTTGTTAATGATTTATTTGAATTACAACCGGAGGTTAAATCATTAAATGACTTATAATTTAAAATAATTTAATATTTAAAGAGTTATTTAAAGTCAAATATGATCAACTTTTTAGATAATAAATTCATAAATATCTTTAAATTTTTCTAATAAAATCATAAAAACTCTCAAAAAAATTTATTATTGTTTTTCTAATAAAATCATAAAAACTCTCAAATTTTTTTTATTATTGATTACGCTATGTTAATGTTAATGATATTTGAGAGCACAACAAAAACAATTATCCACGCAAAGCTACAGAATTCCAAGCAAACCAGTTTCATTGCTTGCATTCGAGCTTCAACTCAAGAGGCTAAAACCAGAGACCTCATAGTCTTAAAGCATATATACAAATTTACCATCTAATTTAAGGATAAACACATGCTAATTCTACAGTACTTAAGAGTCAAGGTTTAAGAACCAGCTGTATCTACAACTATCAAACTTCATCTTGCCTCCACATCTACTGCAGGTGAAACTTTGCTCGCTGAAGCACTGACTAAGACTACATTTGCCACTGTGACCTGGTAACTTTTTTTATGGCTCGTCGCTCTAATATCTATAAATTTCTCGAACACCATTTTTTCTTGTAGCCACAAGCTTCCTGATAGAGAACCATTTCAACACGCTAAAGATCTTTGCCCATCTCCTCTGAGCCTTATCAACAGCAACGGCTGCAGAGCGTGCCAACAGGAAGCCATCAACAGCACTTTGTAAATCAGCTTGTGTTTCTAAACCAAGGTTCTGAGTCTGAAGATCTGTATCAAAAAACTGCAGATGCTCCTCGTCACAGAAAGCATGAACTAAGGAATCAGTGTCACAGATGAGGGAGTTGGAGACTTGGCTAGGGAAGTTCAAAGTCTGGTCGTATCTAAGACCCATACTTTCAATACCCTGCAAGACATAATCATCCAAGCCACTCCCACCCCCAACATTATATATTGATGACATGATGTCTTCTGGAGAAGATGCACTTGGCTGTGCATAATCAAACCCTTCTATTTTTTGTGAAGCCAAAAACTTGCTTCCGCAAGAATTCTCTGTCCGGGGCGAGCTTGAGGTGTAAGGAACATCAGATAATTGTGAGGAGCCACCCATCAGAGAGGCTTCATCATCAAAAGATATGACTTGCTCCCAGTGCTCAAATGCAGTGATTACCAAGTTCTGAGCATCAGCCTGAAGGCAGGATTGGGTATAAGAAGCCAGAAATGACTGGTGGAAACAAGGAATGAAAAAAAAAAGTAGAGAAAAATAAATTAAGGTTGTGAGAGAACTGTGCCTTTTCTGTTTCAGAGAGCTTATCAAGAGGAACATACTGGCATTCTGAAAGCAATCCTATAACTTGTCCCACAACATTAAAGACGACACCAGTTTTCTGTTGAGAAACAGGAGGGCAATACAAGAATATTCTCTTATCAATCACACAGGTTCGAGCATGCTCCACAGTAACTTCCCACATCTTAGCGGACATGCCTGTGCCAAGAATCTGCATATACCCATCAAAATGTTATTTTTATGTTATTTCAAGACAATGGAAACATCATTTAAAGCAGTCATAGTTGTTGAAATTCTTGTAAGGCCACAAAACTTAAATGCGACAGACAAAACTAGAGGCATGCATTAAATATGGTCCTTTAAAGTAAATAGTTTCTGATTCTCCCTTCTGATAATAAACAAGACGTCCATGGAGCAGTGCCCAGGGCAATGAAGACAGGTGTTCAACTCAGACGGACATAAAGTGTTCACCATGGTACTGGAAAAAAATAACATGAAGCAGAAAAGCTGGACACAGGTCTGATGGGGTAACTTGATATGCCAGAGAAAAAGAGGGCTTCTGTATCTATCAAACAGACTGATCTCAACTTGGACACTTGCAAAGTCTCAAGTCTTTCCCTAAAACATAAAATGAAGAGCTATTCTAGTTATCAATATGTGGGGAAGTTTTTGTTTCTAAGAAGTTTCTCTCTGTTTTCTAATTTTAAAAAAAAATGTCATGAATGGACCCTCTTGAAAAAGGCAAACAGATAAAATGATGAGGACTGTACCAGGTACCCGAAAGCATAAGTAAAATATGTCAAGGAGGTATAAGTTATACAACGTTTATGATAAAAACAATGGATTCTTACATAGCGAAGCCGTGAAGGGTCTATAAAAAGAAGGGTCAGGAAATCCTTCACACTATTGATATTCTCCCGACTCAATCGCTTATGGAAAGCTCCATCTTTGCCAATCTTCTCTAATCTCCAAACTTCATCAAACAGAGATGGGGGATGGTGCTTCTTGTACACTGAAACCATAAACTAATGGTTAAGAGCACAATTGTTTTTCTGTTTTAAATGTTTGCCAAGAAAACATCTCTTTCCCCTGATAACTTGTATAAGCTTTCAATCATATGTTCAAATCAGACACTTCAGATTGCCAATTTTATTCTTATTCACTTCCATCATATCATTTTCTGCCTCACATAATCAAATAACTTCTTTATATATATATATATATATCATTAAAATGAAAGAAAAATGATTTAGTCTTCAATAGCATGAATATGTGCAACACAGAATTTCTAAGAACTCTCAATTTTGAAGTAATAAAAATTCTATAATACGGGAAAAGATTAAACCTTTATCCTTGGTCCCAAAGATATGTGCTCAGTTCAAAAAACAATAAATTTAAACTTATTTGTTTATAAAAGAAAAAAAAATAGAATTTTTCATTCAGCATGCAAATTTTATTCTCCTACAGGTTGAATAGAAGTTTTTATTTTGGTTCAATTTAAATAAATTAAATTTCAATCATTTTCCAAATTAACCACATATTTGGGACCTAGGAGTGTCAATTTCCTCTGTTGATCTGCCGTAGTATAGTTTTGACAGGGTATAATCATTGCATATCCTCCATAAGAGAGAGTTCATGCTTTCAAAATGAAAGCATCTTGAACGACTTTACACAGAGAATCCTAATCAGAAATTTTTCAGACACCATTTCAATTTTATAGTTTGAGCCTTAGAGGAAAACAGTAAAGGAATGCCAAAAACAAATACAAACTCACATTCTCCTCGATGATCTCTGACAATGAAGGATTCTGTCTTCGATTCCCTTATGCTAGTACCATCAAAGTTGTCCACAGCTCTTACACCAAGCCTGAACTTGCGGCTTCTTGTCCAGCTTGAATTATCTGTAAATGAAATCTCACCTACAAAACAAATCCCCTCTTTAAGATTGAGGAGTACTTCTCCTGTAAGAAGGGGTTTCTTTCCTTCTCTCTCCCTCACAATGTTAGCCTTGAATTCTTCAGGTGTCCAATTCTCACCCTCATCACCATCAAAATCACCCTCAAGAACGACAATTTCCACTCTGGAAGAAGACTCGGGACCAGAGTTGACAATTTTCCCAGTAAGAGTATCCATCAAAACCACTTTTAATACAGGACCTTCTTCTCCTTCAATACGAGCTCCAGTGAATACCGGAAGTGAGAGGTTGTTTGCAAACAGCAGTTTTAAGCTTTTTGATTCAGAAGAACCTATCTCTTTCCCCATGTTCCTGAAAAGGGATGCATAAGAAACATGAGCCATACAGAATCCATTACAAGGGTAGTAGAGATCACAATCTTCTAAGCGCACACATTTCTCACTTCTTCCTGTTATCTTTCAAGGATACATAAACCATTCAACACCTTCAGACCATTGATTCTTACCTTTTCATGTTGGCCAAATGTTTCCTTAGAGCTAATTCGACTTCCTCTTTTACCTGTAAAAACATAATAAAAAAAGTTCATTACCACTCCACATGATCAATTAAATTTCATATATATAAACTACCACTACAAGATGCGAGAGTTCACAATTAATATGAACTAACACATTATGTTCCATTTGAAAAACCATTTGCTTATTTTTTGAAGCATCCAAATCCGTTAACAATGAGATAACACATCATGTACACAATGTTGGAAGACCAATAGATGCAAACCAGAAAAAAAAAAAAAAACAAAGCTTTTTACAGAAGAAGAAGCAAGGAAACATCTTAATTTGTTAGCACTCATCATTTGATACACACCATAGGTTTTTAATGGATATATTTCATTCTCAAAAGACCAAGCTTCGTCAAGAGACTTTGGGCAGTTACTGACGTAAAGCCACTGTATATAACATTGAAAATTATTGATGATAGTAAGATGAACTCGGAGAGTTGTAATGGAAGGTAGAAGAGAAGGCCTGGAGTAGGCAACAGCCTGTTATACTATTAACAGAAGCTACAATGTCCATTCTAGGTCGGACCTCAGTTTCTTTTTCTTGTTCACAGCACTTCCCAACCAACTTGAAACAGAAGATAAAAACTCCAGCTTATTAGACACCACACTCTGTTCCAGAATGATCGACAGTTTATCCCGTCTAAGAAAGAGACAAGGGCGAGGTGATAAACAATGTTCGCAATTTGCAGTTGCAACATGTTAAGAAGTTTAGGCAAGGGGTTCCTGATGTTCAAATCTAACAGACTGAAAGCCACAACGTTCTGGTGATAAGTAAGAACTCTTCTCATCAAGCAAAAAAGGAACATATTTAGTAACAGAAGGCTCAATAGCTGGAGAAGGCAACAGCAACACGAGCTGGGATAATTTGATCAGAACATATCATTATGGAGGAAGTTGCAACCAATAGAGAGAGGGGGCAAGCTGCAAATATGCTACTCTAAAGTTTCCATTGATAACAACCGCAAGTATGCAAGCTGGAAATTATGTTAATTTGAGAATGTTATGTTTGAACTTTGAAAGGGCTATTTTGATGCCTTTATTTCTACGTCGCATTTATTCAAGCTTGTAAATTTAACAAACCATAAACCATCTTAGTACGCTGCTCTGCATACTGAATGGAAGTTGCAGAAGCAAAACAGGAAGATGCTGATCACAACATCAAAGCTCAATCAACTGTATGTAATATAAAACATTCTGCAATACAATTGATCATGAAAGAACACACATACCACACTACGTATCAACGGCTCCAGAACTGGCTCTAGCAAATGCTGAACTGATTGCATTTTAATCACCTCTTGAACCACACTAGACATCATTAACGAATAGATTAGTGACCGAAACAAGAAAGGTGAAAGAAAATTTCAACAAGCACTGGAATCACATTCGATAATTCCACCCTTCGTTCCCTCACCACAATAAAGAGCCAATTCAGGTTTCACTCATTTCACAATTTCCCTCATAATTTTTAAATGACATTTACTCATTCACAGAGCACAGTCAACAAGAATCTCAAGTAAGAATCAGCACAAACCCAACAAAGTTTTCAAACTATACAAAAGCATTCATTATTCATCAAAGACGAGCAAGCAAGCTTCATTTTTAATCCATATTTCCACATTGCTTCCACAATCTCAATCATAATTTACAACCCAACAACAAAATTCATCAAAGCGAATGAAACCCACTTCACTTCGAATATAGTAGCAATAAAAAAAAAGTCACCTTTTCAAATCGAACCTCCTCCTCTTTTCGTCAGGGCTATTATTCCCATCAGAACGAGGCTTACCCTCCTCCAGTTGCCTCTTTTGAGCCATAATCACACCCCAGCAACAGCAAGAGAAGAAGAGCAAAGCAACTACCTTTGTAGATGGTTTTATGTAGGAAAGATAGGAAACATTCATGAAAGGCAAAGAGACCAACATGCAGCACAGCACAATAAGTCATTTATTTATATATACAAAAACACTCGGCTAAGGTTAAAAAATGACTAGGAGTGTGAGTCGAATCCAAAAACACTTTTCTTCTGTCCTTTTTATCTTCTCATATTCTTTCTCGTGGGCTATCTATGTGCATGTGCATGTACATGTATATCCATTGAGCCTGGCCCCATGCGTGATACATGCTTGCTCCTGGGAGTTAATCGTTTCTTTGTTTACGTTTACGGAGGAGTTTTCTTCGCATTTTAAAATTGTTTTAAAAAAATTTTTATGAATTACTATAATATTTCCCTGCATGCATGGTTTGTTTGCTTTTTTATATAATTTTTTTAAATAATCTTTGTTGATTTTTTTTTTATATTAAACTGATTAAGAATTTTACTTTTTAGTTTTTTTAAAAGCTTATAAATTGTTACAATATTTCCTTAGATGGTTTTTTTTACTATAATATTTCTCTATATTTTTCTTAGAATTTTTTTTTGTTAATTTTTGTTTTTAATAGTGGGCTAAAGCTAGTAATAACTGGAAAGAGTTTGTTAAAATGCTGTTTCAAAAATTAAATTTTTTAATATTAAAAATAAATTTTAAAAAATATTATTTTAAAAAATATTTTTAAATAAAAACCACAACAATTTAAAAAATATAAATAAGCAGAAGGAATGCTTGTTTCGTGTGAGGGTCCATAGAAAGCGCATTACAGATTATGAGCAGTGGGGTCGTACAAAGCGTGTGCCAAGACAAAATTAAAATCTTATCTCATTACCCTTTGTTTTGCTTTTTCTTGCTTTATAAATTTACTACTTTTGTATATGTTTGAGAGATTTGGTAATTAACCTTCTCTTCCTTAATTAATCACTTCATACTTTTTGATCGTACACTTCGTCCTTTATCACATAACTAATCATTTAATATTTTATCTATAGATACCTTATTAATAAGATATTAATATTTTATCTATAGATACCAAGAAATTAATAATATCAATTTATTACAACCCTTGGATTTGATTCGATAAATGAAACGTAAATTATAGTAGTTGAGAGTTGCAAACAGTTGCAGAATTAAAACAATAAAAAATAATCTATGAAGCCGTGGAGTTAAAAAATTGATTAATTGTTAGTTGGTATTTAGGAACTTGGTTAAAAAAAAAAAATTAGTAGTTATATTGGTAGAAAAATACTTGTATATAAGAAAGGATTGTAAAGACATTAGAAGTATGCAATAAAAAAAAAGGATTCTAGCTTTACTAAAATTGTCAAAAAAACTATACTTTGGATTGTCTACTTACCACTTGATTGGAAGCTAAATTATTTCCAGTAAGGGAAAATTTATCCAGAAGCATTCACATAATTCGTTAAGTAAAGAAATAAAAAACACAAAAGTTTTAATTATGGACAATATTTAAAGGAGCATCTTTGCAATTACAAAATACTTTATATCATATCATATTTTATCTTGAATTTGTGTTAACAACAACGAATTTTAAATCAGAATGGCCTCACTATTAATTTTTTTTAATTTTTTTATATATAAAAGGATAAACTTTTATTGAGAAATGAGTGTTTTTTGTTTGGATTTTTTCGTATGGTATAATTAGGAGTGTGATTATAGTTGTTTTTTAAAAAATATTATACTGAAATGCATTAAAATAATTTTTTTTATTTTTTTAATAATTATTTTTTAGATTAGTACATCAATCAAAAACATATAAAAAATTTAATTTTTAAAAAAAAATTAAAATTTTTAAAAACATGAATACAACTACATTTTCATTTAATTTATAATAGCTTATAGTAGCCGGTAGAATTAAGTAAATATTATATTTTATTACATATATATATATAAGTTTGATTGTGGATAATCTGCTTAAAATCTAATAAAAAAATGATTAAGTCTTGATATGCAAACACATTAAAATGAAAGAAAAAACTCCTAAACATGTCGCTGTTTTTGAAATTCTAGGTCTATAGCCTATAGTTTATTCAAGTCTCTATTTTGATTAATATCAAGTTATTATATATCCAACTAAAAGCCGCTCACATCACAAGCTTGGATCATATGAGTGGTCTGATTGCTCAAGTTATTAATTCAAATCATGATTTATTATTATTAATCTTCTGATCATCGTGTAGATTTAATGATTATAAATTTATAACAGAGCACGTAGGACCAAAAGAGATTGTTCAAGAAAACTATTAAAATCCCACCTGTGCCACCTCTATCTTGTAAGCTGGGCAATCCGACAAATATATATATATATAAGGAAATACTTTGTGAAGGAATGTCTCAAAAAGACAAAGTATTAGGTTGTTTTCTATAAATTCACCTATATTAAATTAAAAATAATATGTATCCCACTCTTGTTTCATCTATTTACTAGAATTCAATCGAATATTTAAAGTTTTAAAGTGTATATAGAATTATGGTAACAATAATTATTTAAAATATTTTTTGTTTAAAAATACATAAAAATAAAAATAATTTAATTTTAAAAAATTATTTTTTAGACCAACATATTAAAATAATCTACAAAAATAAAAAATTATTTTAAACAAAAAAATTAAATTATAAAAAAATACGATTTACATCATATTCCTAAAGACACCAGACCCTTATTCAAGTTGACAGATGATATTTTCCGGGCAAAAATACTTAGATTCTAATAATTTTTTATTTTTTATTTTATTTATTTATTTTGCAAGAAATCTTCAATCTGCATGTCGCTTGTGTATAGCCACTTTAACAAACTTTTTGGTGTTGACTGTAATTTCACGATGTTTTAGGAAGCTCCTTGTAATGTATCTTATTTTGTTATTTTTCTTTATCAAGGATATATCTTTTTCTTTCATAATAGAATAAAGAAAGGTTCCTCCTACTCAAAATAAAGCCAATCTTGATTAAAAAAAAATTAAAGTGAATTCAAATTACTTCAATACTGAAAAAAAAAAAGTTTAGGTATTAATTTATAAATACCTAAAAATATAGGTGTTTAAAAAAACCAATCAACCAAAAAAACTAGAAAAAAATCATTTAATTCAGTTTGATTTTAATTTCAAAAAATTTAAATTAACTGAATTGGTTTAACCAAAAATGATTAAATTGTAAAAATAAGATACAAATACAAAATTTTAGCCTAACTTTAAATTATTATTGGCAGTCGTCTAAGCAAGAAAACAAAAAAAAAAAGTAATAGAATAATAAATCAAACAAAAAACATATCTAAAAACATTAAAAATTAAAAAAGATCATTTGGTCCAATTGGATTTTGGTTTTAAAAAGTTTAAACCAAGTGAATTAGTTTAACCAAAAGTGAACAAAATGTAAAAAATAAAATAAAATAGAAATAGAAATTTTAACCTAACTTTAAATCACTATTGGCAGTCCCACTCTTTCTTGTTCAACCTTATCACTTTCCCCATTAGCCCATCTTCCTTCTACCCTTTGTGTTTCACGTAGAAATCTTTGAAGATACTCCAGTCCTCAACTTCTCCATTAAATATTCCTTCACTGGGTCATATTTTCTTCAATGTTGGTGCTAGGGCAAGCACTAATAGAGCCTTTGCCAGGGACTTTTGGCATTACAATATAGCCTACACAAAAAACTATATTCTACTGGACACGGTGTATTATCTTTCTTGCATGTCTTGTATCTTAGCGTGGCCCTTCTCTCCATATCCAAGCTTGATGGCTAAATGTTCATACTTCATAGTTTATTTGCATTCATGTGCGACATGTTCTGATGGGTTCTTAATTCGATTAATATTTTTTGTTGCAGGCCCTGGTCTTTTAGTGCTATTTGTTGAATCTTGAAACTTGACAAGCAGAAATATTTTTTGTTGTTGCTTCATTCGGGGTTAATTACCTGTGTTCCAGTTGGAGATTCAATGGAACAATTCAGGCAAATAGGAGGAGTGTTGAGAAATATAAATGCTCTTATGGTACTGGGTTTTCTAGTTGTCAAAGTAAAAAACCAAATCAGTTTGGCTTGACTATTCTCGGTTTGGTTTTAGTTAAATTTCTTTTGAAATTAAAAACCCTAGTTTGATTATATTTTTAGGCTTAAACCAAACCAAACTGAGTTTGAAGCACTCCTATTTATACAACAACAAATGAAAATATGAAATTAACAAAAGCTGGGGAGGGAAAAAAATTACATACTATGCATTAGAAAAGTATAATGACTGTTTTACACTTTCCAAAAAAATCAATAAACTAATTAATTATTAGGGGTAATATAATCTTTTTATAAGATCCAATATATATCTTTACATTTTGAAAACTTAGTAAGTAATTAAATTACCCTTAAAAAGCATATTTTTGCTTCACCAAGCATACAAAAACTTTTTTTTACTTACATTCTGGTTCTTTTTAGCTGTAAATAGGCTGGTTAAATGGTAATTTTATATTCTTACAATTATAAATAGAATTTAAAAAAATTGGCGATGCACGCTCTAGCAGGTACACCGCTTCATCATATTCAAGTGCATGTGTGGTGGACTCTTGGGGCCAAAAACTGCTTTCTTGATGTTAAAAGACCATAATACCCTTGGCAGAAAAGAGATAATAAAAGAAACCGACATAGAAAAACAGAAATGACACTTGACCATAGGCTTTTATAATTTGGACTTCAAAGAGAAAAAACTACTTCAAAATGAAAGCAAAATGAAAAATATCCAAGCCAAATGCTTTTAGTTTAAGGGGCAAAATCATAATCTCACTACTTCAATCCATAGTGCACGAGTTACGTGCTCCCGTATTTTATACTTTTAGTTTATTCCTTGACACACACACACTCACACACACAGATATATATATATATATATATATATATATATATAAAGAAGGGAAGGGCATGCATTAAAAAAAAACAAATCTGTCTTTAATTGCAGCCTTACAATTATAAATAGAATTTAAAAAAAATCTGTCTTTAATTGCAACAATGTCAATTTGGTGAGCGCGCATGCCAAGTAACCAAACAAACAACAATCAATAATAAGTTGATATTTGGCGGGTTCGAAATTAATTGGTAAAAACTTCTCCTACGGCCCCACTAACAGTGGATGGTGTCCACCTATCTGTCGGACACCACACAGCTCGAGTGGCTACCGAACATGATGGACCACCCATCCATCTTGTCAATCCTCGTGAGGTGAAGTGATGGTGTAATAGTGTTGGAATAGTAGGTATTGTTTAAAGTATTTTTTATTTAAAATATTTAAAAATAAAGAATGTTTAAAGTATTTTTTATTTAAAATATTAAAAAAAAAGAATTAAAAAATTAATTTAAAATTAAAAAATTAAAAACTTTTAAATCTTTTCAAAAATATTTTTAAAATAGAAAAATTAACAGGTCTTATTTTTTTTTGTGTTTTAAAAATTTTTTTAAAAAATTTAATTTTTTTTTATTTTTTATTTTGAATTAATATTTTTTATTAATATTTTAAAACATTTATTTCGATGCATTTAGGTTTAGGGAATCCTCATAACATAAGTACAACCGTACGAGAATCAAGTGGTCATGGCTATATGACTATAATGAGAGCCTGAATTAGAGAAAATAAATAAATCAGAGAAAATAAATAAATCAACATCATTTTTCCATATTTTTTAAATCAAAATAAACAAACATCAGTCTTTTTCAAAAGATCAGCCCTGAAAGATTATTATAGTCACGGGTCACCAGTACCGTGCTAGATTGATGATCTACGTGCATTATTGGAGCTGTGCCTATCAAGAATTATTGAAGAAAGAAATACTCCTCCTCTTATGAACTCATCAGAGGCTTGTCTGGTGGGTTCCAAGATTTTCAATCAAAGAACGTTCCTGGAAAGAGTCGAGTAGATACAATGGTGGAATCTTGTTGTTGTTTTATGGATTTGACAGGAGTGGATCTTTATCATATTTTCTTCTTCTTTTCTGCACAATCAACATTGAGCTCTGCAAATCTGTTGTTTCTATTGTCAACGTGAAACACACCAGTTGTTTGTGCTGCCAACGTTTTCCCTTGAGTGCTCGCCGTGCGTCTTGTATGAAACAAGAGGATGATCTTGAAAAATAATATGGCTGTTTGCTGTGTTTTAGGCAGACAAAACGAAGATTCCCGGAAGCTGGATGATGCATCGGCACCAGTATCCTGTGATTTGGACGTTGATTTACTTCTTTACATCTGATTTTGTTGAATATGCTGTTGTGCTGATGGATCCTCTCCGATAAGTAAGGATAAGTTTTGCGTGGTGGGGATGCTGGTGAAATCTTATTTTTTTAAAATTTAAATTTTATTTTAATTTATATATATATATATCATTTTAATATTGTGATATTAAAAATAATTTTAAAAAATAAAAAAATATTATTTTAATATATTTTTACACTAAAAATACTTTGAACCACACCACTTTCACATTCTCAAACATAAATATAATAAATTGGATGGAAATTGAGTTTTGCCCCACTCAACTCCTCCTGGATTATTTGCCTTCATCACTAAACTTCATACCCTAATCCGATTAAATTGATTCTCATGAAAGAAATTTTTATGTGTTGGGTATTCAAATTAAATAGATGTTTTTAAAATTAATTTGTAAGGCTAAAATATATAAGTCATAAAATGTAGTTTAAATGTCAAATTCATATATAAAATCATTAAAATTATTTGTAAAAATAAAATTATTGTTTTATGCATTTCATTATATATATTAAAAAAGGTAAGCAAAGTAACAAGCCAGTTCAGGGTCTTCATTGGATAAAGCCCTCACCCGCTTAACTCCGGCTCTAGTCAAATTGAATTGAAATCTTACTTTATTTTAATATTGGATAAACAGACCTGAATCGGATGGCACCAAACATATAAGTAAAATTACCATTTCTTGCATTCCAGTGCCTAATGATGGAAATGGCTTGTTTTCTTTTATTATATCTGGGTTCGAGCGCTAACGTACATGTTTGTCATCCTGCGGTGCCTTATATATCTACTGGGTTTACAGGGTATTCAATGGACCGTAAGGATTAGTCGTGATGTACACAAGCTGAACAGGACACCCCACGTAAATAAAAAAATATTACCATTTCTATAATTAATTTTTTTAAAAAAAAAACAATGCTCGTGGACGTTTGAAAGATGTGATTGGGAAAAGTTGCTGTGTAATTTTTTAGTCATTGTATCTCGAGTTTAGGAGCAAAAAAAAGAAGCAGGCTTCGAAGCGTACTTTAACAACATCTTATTATCTGGTTGCATGAGAGATCATAGAAACAAGTAATTTTTGTTGGAAAATATATTAATTTAAATGTAAATGACTTGCTTAAAATTGTTTAAAGAAAAACTCACTTGAAGCTAATTTAAAAATATGATAAATGATAACAAGAGAATAAATTGGAATGAAGAAAATATTTTTTTTAATTCTTCATTATCATTTTACGAGCAAATAATCGAATTTTTTTTTATTGAATAAAATCTATTAATATTAAAAACAATTTTTTTAGATGGAAAATGGCTAAATAATTTTTTTTCCTTTTATAACAAATCAGTGTTCTTGTTTTCTGTAGTTTTGACGTGCGAAAACTTCTCTCTATATAAAACAAAACTATAATTTTAAATTTTGAAACTTCTTATTAAAAGTTAAATTTATTGATTAAATCCGTGTATTATATTTCCTGAAAAATGTACTCTATTCCACAATCCAGTGGTTCATACACTTTAGCTAATCTATGTATTTTTAAACTTTAATGGTAACAGAACCCATTAATTTCTCGGTTGTTTTATCAGCAAAATGCAATTTATTTCTCCTCGTATGGATGTTTTAGTGGGGGTTCTCTACTGCTATTTTGTTCTTGATCAGTTTATATACATTATAGCTAGATCCTCATATAGATGTGCTTTTTTTTTTTTAGGGGGGGGGTCTATTGTTATTTTGTTCTTCATTTTTGATAAATGAAAGCTAAACGAAAAAAACTAAAAGGGTGAATAACATTTATTAATTTAAAGATGAAATTGAGAAAAAAAAATTATGTATTTCATAAAAGAAATCAAAATAAAAAAAAGGATCAAATCTGAAACCAAAAAATAAAATAAAAGAAAAATAACATTTCAATGTTAGAGAGTATAATTGAAAAAAAAAACAATTTGACAAAAGATCCTTAAAAAATAGTAATGTAAAAGAATGAGAATTGAATGCTAAACAAAAAAATAAAAGAAAAAATAACATTAATTAATTCAAGTTGAAAATAAAAAATCAAACATGTCATAAAAGAAATAAAAAAAACTCATAATCAAAAGAAAAAATAATTAAATCTAAAATCAAGAAAAAATAAGAGAAAAAATAACATTTTAATCAAGAGTGAAATCAAAATCAAATTTAAAGTTTACAAAAAAAATCAAAACAAAAATCATATAAATTAAAAGCTAGAGGACTGAATAAAATATCAAGATAAAATAAAAGGATAACATTAATTTTCTGATTGAGCAACGTGTTTACCAAGACAAATAAAAATAGAAAAAAATAAAAATAAAAGTTATTTGAGTCAAATCAACCACTAAATCCTCCGCACATATCACTTGAAAGCATGCGAAGTGGCCTAAGATGTTAGTGCATGCACAACTCTTACCAGCAAGTTTTTTTTTTTCTAATATAATTTTTTTTTTAAATATCAAATTGCTGGTATTTTAACTCTATAATTACAAAAAAAACTACAATAAAAAGATGAATAAGCCTTTGAACTTTAATTTAAAATTTTATGATTTAAGGGGTGACCAAGTAAATTTATTGTGCATTTTCAAATCAAAAGATGAAATTTCTTTTTTGACCTTATAATTATAAAATGATCACAATAAAAAGATAAATAAATCTTTAGATCTAAGTTAAAATACATTTAATTCAATGGCTAACAAAATAAATTTACTGTGCTTTTTCCAAGAAAAAAAACGAATTCACCTTTGCATCAAAGATAGATATTTCTCTCTCTCTTTTTTTTTTTTAATTTCAAGAGAATTCCAGTCATTATAGTATGCAATTTAAAAAGAAAAGGACATTCTAGTCCCTACTCGAAATGACAGCTATTGATTGATCACTGTATAATTACAATTTCTGCCCCGAGGAGCTATGTAAATGAGTTTTTTCCAGAAAGAAAAAATAATAATTACATTATTTTCGTCTATAGTGCACTGAATCTATGTGCATAATGATTTCACCATCTCACTAAATTTTTTAATTTTTTTTTATAATATTGATAAATATTTATTTTTTTATCAGTCATTAACATTTTTCATTGGATTTTTTTCATTATTATTGGTTTTTTAATTATATTATCATATTAATTAAAATGTCGTGATCAGAAAATTTGCTTTCTCGTTTAAAACCGCTATTATCACATTAATATTCTTTTATTATATTAAAAAAAATAATCAAACCCGCAACTTAAGATAAGCCATCCAATACATAACAAATCAAGTCAAATCACGTGACTTTACTCCCTTCAAATTGTAATTTTGCTCGAAATTGGAAAGTACTTCACAGTTCACCTACCCTTTTTTTTCTTTGTCGCTCCCTTTTAAATATATAAGCACATATCATTGCTTTATATATATATATATATATATAATTTCAAGTGTTTAGCTATATTAGATAAAAAATAAGATAAAAATAATTTATTAATATGTTTTTAAATTTATTAAAATAATAAACAATAAATTAAAAAATAAATAAAAATAAAATTTTATAAATTATCTCAAATAAAATAAATAATAAAAAAATCAAATATAACAGATTAAAAAAATAAAAATAAAAATAAAAATAATAATTTTATAAATTATTTTAAATAAAATAACTAACAATCAAAAGAATAATAACTAAATTTAATAAATAAAATATTTTAATAAAAAAATAAAAAAAATAACAATCATAAAAATAAAAATTAAAGTTAATTAAATTTTAAAAAATAAAATTAAAAAAATCAAAATAATATATATAATAATTAAAAATTAAATTTATTATAATAAACAAATAATATTAAAAGCTTGGGCCATACTATGAAAGAAAACATGGAAGACAAATTTATGCAAGTAAAAATTTGTCTGTGAGGGACGTACGTGTTGCGGCTGACCACAGAATTTGATGTCTTTTTATGGGAAAATTATCGGAAGTTGATGTTGTCACACATCGGCATCATCTTCAAGATTCCGAGTGCATGATTGTCTAGCATATGACCAAATGCCTTAACATTTGTCGGCTCCTAGCTGTAATAATTCAACACCATCTCTATACGAACACAAGGGGCAAACGAACAAGAAAGCAAGGTGTGGCCAAATTGGTAGGCCTTCTACCACCTGTTTAAACAACCTTGATTTTTCGCAATGATATGAATAGAGTAAGAGGAAATCTTTTCAGGATTTTTCAACTTGCTGCTTGTTGTCGTGTTATAAAAATATTTTTTAAAAATATTAATTATTTTTATTTTACATTAATTTTTTTATATTTTTAGATTATTTTGATATATTGATATTATTTTTTATTGTTTTTAAATTAATTTTATATTTTAATATTGTGGATTCTTTAAGAAGATATTAAATTTTTTTATGTTTTTATATTGTTTTGATATTCTAATACTAAAATATTTTTTAAAATAAAATATATTGTTTTAATATATTTCTTATATTTTAAAAAACAAACTCACGTGAATTGAGAATATTCACATATAATTGTACGTGTTTTATTATTCTCTTACTATGTAAACAAACCCACGTGGGTGAGTTTTATTCGGACAGAAATTTGCTAACGAAATGACATGAGAAGAGTGTCTTTCACGAGTTCAGCTTTTCGATCATTCACACGTGAAAAATCAACCCACGTGGGTGAGTTTTATTCAGACAGAAATTTGCTAACGAAATAACTGTATCTTCTTTCGCACCCGCGTCGAATGCTCACATTAATTACTCTAGTTATTAACAAATAAATTAAAAACAATTTACCGTTATGGTGGCTTCTTTCGCTTTTTACTATTTATATCATTGTTTGGAGGGCTTTTTTTCATTTTTTGGTACCTTAAATTTTTATTATTTTACACTTTGATCACTACACTTTTTTTCTTTTTTGTGTTGTCATAACCTAAATTTAACAACATTTGCTCTTGAATTTTTTAAGAATTACAATGAAAATTAAAAAAAATCAAAGATTAATCTTAAGTATATAGTTGTTTTTTCTAAAGTTTAGAAAAATTAAGTCGCCATGATAAATTTCACTGGACTTTCCTTTTCAGAATCAAATTCAAAAAAGGATAAGGATTAATTTTTTATGTCATATGAGATTTTTCTTATTATAAATACATATACCTATATATAAGTGGGAGAACTGAGACCCCAAATAAAAAAAATAATAATTTAAGTGAGGATCTAGAGAATAAAATTCTTAAAAAAAAAAGCAGAAAAAGAAAACACAGAAAAAAAATAATTAAATAAACTAAAAAAGTAAAAGCAAGAACCCTAACCAAGTTTTTCATCTCCTTCCCTTTTCTCTTACACAGCCACCAACATATTTCCTTTTTTTTTTTTTGTCACTAGCTAGTTCTGGCCAAACCAACAACCCCTTTTTCTTTAGAGATTGTAGCTAATAACAGTTTTTCGGACTATCATGAACCCTAACCACTATCCTAGCTTTCCTTGTTGCTCCAGAACCTTCATCCCCTCTATGTGACTGTCCCTCTCACCTCCACGCTACATTGCTTCATTTCCATCGCTCTATATAACAACCTTTAGCAATTGCTCCCACCTTCACTCTTTACTTTTGTTTCTACTATCCATTCTTATAGTTTGGTATTTATTACCACCTTAATTCTTGGTGTCATTTTTTTTATTTTTATTATTCTTTTATCCATCAAATGGTTTCTCTAATTGTATGAATTTTGATCTTTTTTTTTTTAACTTCATCTATACCTATAAATTTATTTATAGAGATTATCTCTTTTATTATGTAGTTATTTTCATCCCGAGCTTCTATTACTCATCGAGACCTTACCTTAAGCCCAACATTTACACCAAGTTTATATCAAGGGTTTATAAATTTAGTATAGATTTCCTGAATACTCTCATTGAACTTTATTTTAAAGATTTCATACTCTCTGGTAAGGTTATCATTTCTAAAAGTTTCTAAATTCCAAAAGTTATTTTGTAATTCTTTACTCTAGTTTCTAAATGCATTCATTGTCTTAGTATTATAACCATGCATTTTTTTTATTTGTCATCCCATTAATTTATGGGTTTACTAATCACTTCTTTATCCAAATTTATTATTATGGGTCGAGTAAATCCACTCTCGATAAGATCTCATTGTTCAATATTAATAAACTTAAGAAGTTTGCATTCTAACTTTGTAATGGACATAATTTTTTCATTGAAAGAATGATGCTCTAGTTAAGCATTATCCCTTTTATACCATGATCTTTTCTCTTAAGTGATAAAACCTCAAATAAAGAATCTAAGCTTCGATACCAATTAAAAGGCTTAAAAAGCCTAAGATATCAAATTTTAAGACACTTTAATATATTAATCTCCAATTAAACAAAGATAATCAAAACACCCAACTAATATTAAAAAGCATAAATTTAAAGAGATAAGAATAGAAAAAGACACATTAATTTTTATAATGGTTAATATAATTATCTACTCCACTCTTTGAATCTCTGTTCAAGTATTTACTATCACATATGTTAATCTTTACAAAGTGATACCAAGCCTTTACATAATTTTTTTTAACTTCATCTATACCTATAAATTTATTTATAGAGATCATGACCTTACCTTAAGCCCAACATTTACACCGAGTTTACATCAAGGGTTTATAAATTTAGTATAGATTTCCTGAATACTCTCATTGAACTTTATTTTAAAGATTTCATACTCCCTGGTAAGGTTATCATTTCTAAAAGTTTCTAAATTCCAAAAGTTATTTTGTAATTCTTTACTCTAGTTTCTAAATGCATTCATTGTCTTAGTATTATAACCATGCATTTTTTTTATTTGTCATCCCATTAATTTATGGGTTTACTAATCACTTCTTTATCCAAATTTATTATTATGGGTCGAGTAAATCCACTCTCGATAAGATCTCATTGTTCAATATTAATAAACTTAAGAAGTTTGCATTCTAACTTTGTAATGGACATAATTTTTTCATTGAAAGAATGATGCTCTAGTTAAGCATTATCCCTTTTATACCATGATCTTTTTCTCTTAAGTGATAAAACCTCAAATAAGGAATCTAAGCTTCGATACCAATTAAAAAGCTTAAAAAGCCTAAGATGGGGGGGTATAAGAGCTTTATCAAATTTTAAGACACTTTAATATATTAATCTCCAATTAAACAAAGATAATCAAAACACCCAACTAATATTAAAAAGCATAAATTTAAAGAGATAAGAATAGAAAAAGACACATTAATTTTTATAATGGTTAATATAATTATCTACTCCACTCTTTGAATCTCTGTTCAAGTATTTACTATCACATATGTTAATCTTTACAAAGTGATACCAAGCCTTTACATAATTTTTTTTAACTTCATCTATACCTATAAATTTATTTATAGAGATCATGACCTTACCTTAAGCCCAACATTTACACCGAGTTTACATCAAGGGTTTATAAATTTAGTATAGATTTCCTGAATACTCTCATTGAACTTTATTTTAAAGATTTCATACTCTCTGCTAAGGTTATCAATTTCTAAAAGTTTCTAAATTCCAAAAGTTATTTTGTAATTCTTTACTCTAGTTTCTAAATGCATTCATTGTCTTAGTATTATAACCATGCATTTTTTTTATTTGTCATCCCATTAATTTATGGGTTTACTAATCACTTCTTTATCCAAATTTATTATTATGGGTCGAGTAAATCCACTCTCGATAAGATCTCATTGTTCAATATTAATAAACTTAAGAAGTTTGCATTCTAACTTTGTAATGGACATAATTTTTTCATTGAAAGAATGATGCTCTAGTTAAGCATTATCCCTTTTATACCATGATCTTTTTCTCTTAAGTGATAAAACCTCAAATAAGGAATCTAAGCTTCGATACCAATTAAAAGGCTTAAAAAGCCTAAGATATCAAATTTTTAAGACACTTTAATATATTAATCTCCAATTAAACAAAGATAATCAAAACACCCAACTAATATTAAAAAGCATAAATTTTAAGAGATAAGAATAGAAAAAGACACATTAATTTTTATAATGGTTAATATAATTATCTACTCCACTCTTTGAATCTCTGTTCAAGTATTTACTATCACATATGTTAATCTTTACAAAGTGATACCAAGCCTTTACATAAATTTTTCCCCAGGCTCAAGATTAAATCTATTTCTCCTATGAATTAAACCTATCTCAATTTTTTTTAGATTTAAGATTAAACCCGATCCTTTTATGGGTTAAGAATAAAACCTCTTCTAATATTTTTTTTCAGGATTAAAATTAAGATCTAATCCTTTTATAAGCTAAATATCAAACTTAACATTTCAAGGATCAAAATTAAAAACCTCTTCCATAATGTTTTTCAAGAAAAAAAAATTAAAACCTCTCTTTACTCAAGTGATCTCAAGTATCAATTATACTTTCATAATAATTTATCTCTTATGAGAGAATAATCACACCTTATATAAGTGAAGATTATAAAGATTAAACTTAAGTTTTTATACAATGTAATTTAACTTATAAAGGTGAGAAAATTGATTTGATGCAACATACAATTTAATGATTTTCAAGAGAATAAAAAGATAAATGAAAGTATTTTAAAATAAAAGAAGTCCGAAACATCAAGTATGTAGATTATAAAAGAGTAAGAGTTTAAAAAGATCTTACATTGAAATCAATTGGATATTTATAAAAAAATTCAAAATTCAAAACTATATTTTACACACACTTAAATAAATGAATAAGAAATCTTGTTCTTCCAAATGTTTTTCTTCTCCATGAGAAATAACTAGAAGGTGTTTGTGAAAGAAAAAAAAGTTGTTGCCACAGCAAGCTAAAAAAGTGAGTTGACATCTTAGGTAAAACAATTTTTTAGCCTTTAATACACTCTTTCAAAAATTACAATATTACCACTTAGCTAAAATCGAATATAAAACTTTTAGTGTGGTCAAAAGTTTAACATGATTAATGAAATATATGCTATCTATTTACAAGCATTTTAATGATAAATACCAAAGCCTATAATAAAATAATTTTTTATAAGATATTTTTCATTAAGTATGAGTTTAGATAATAAAATCAAATTAAATTGATGAAATTTGATAATTAAAAGATTTATGAATGAAATTCATTTTATGATTTCAAATTATATCCTATAAAGACTTGATTACAAAAGAATATTAGCTTAAGAATCTTTAAGTAAAGTTTGCATCCAAAAAAAAAAATATAACTTCAATTTAATGTAGAAAAATTCCTACAACAATAATACTTTGACATGTATATTGAATGCAATAATCTATTATTATCATTAAAACATATAATCCGGATGATTAAAGACATTTAAGCTAATAATAGGATCTAAATTTAATACTAAAATATGAGTTGAAAATATCTAACATATTTAAATAGAAAAATATTAATTATACAAAGCTCTTCATTATACTTTTGTTTTCCCACAACAATTGGAATTAATAGAAGGTGAGCGCTATTAGGTTTAAATTTAATAATCAAATAAAATTGGAGACTTTGGTTGACTTTTGTTGGTTTTTTTTTTAATTTGACTATTTGAAATTAAATGAAAATTAAATTGGTAATTAAATTCAGAGTTAAACAGTTTTCATTTGGTTTTAATTGAAAACCGTATAGTGTGTGTATATATAGTTTAATCATTGCTAAATAAATTATATATTTATATTTATATGTTATATTACTTAAATTAAAATTTTAAATATTTTATTTTTATTTTTTTGGAGGTACGGTTAATAAAAATAAAATGAATTTACAAAAGCGAAAAAATAATCGTCAATTAATTACTATTTTATTTTGTTTTTGTAAGAGAAAAAATGGTTTATGAACTTTCAAAATCCAATTTGGGCTTAATTTATGTGAATCTGACTGATCTAAACCTAGGCCCATATTTTGTAGCGTGTAAAACCAAAACAGCCCCGGTTTGCCAAGAAATCCTCCCTCTTTTTATTTACAAACAAACGGATAAGCTTTTACTTAGGGTTTGGCCTGCGCTTCGCTGCACTTTAACTCTCAAGAAGAACAGGACGCGGCGTAGCTTCTTCTGAAAACCTTGAATTCCCTCCTAACCATGGCTACTCAAATAAGTAAGAAACGCAAGGTAAACTGCTACAACATTTGTTTTTGGTTCTCTTAGGAAACAAAAAAGATGAATCTGATAAAAAAAATTTGTTTCTGGGAAATATGTAGTTTGTTGCGGATGGAGTTTTCTATGCGGAACTTAATGAGGTGTTGACAAGAGAACTAGCGGAGGATGGTTACTCTGGTGTTGAAGTTAGGGTTACTCCCATGCGCACTGAGATCATCATCAGGGCTACTCGTACCCAAAATGTTCTTGGTAATTTTTTATCTTTTTTGTTATGGGGGAGAATGACATTATCTACTCGTACCCAATATGGTATTACCTGCTGCTGTTATGTTTTAGGTGAGAAGGGAAGGAGGATCAGGGAGCTGACTTCCGTTGTTCAGAAACGTTTTAAGTTTCCTGAGAATGGTGTGGAGCTCTATGCTGAGAAAGTTAACAACAGGGGTCTCTGTGCCATTGCTCAGGCTGAGTCTCTTCGTTACAAGCTCCTCGGAGGCCTTGCTGTTCGCAGGTGCGTCCAACTCTATTGATTGTTTGCTTTTTTGGTGATCTCTGCATGTCTACCTGCTTCTTTTGCATTTTTATGAATTTTGATGTTTCTGCTGAACAAGTCATCTTTACAGCGAGTTGGTTATTTAAAAATGTCCATCTCGTGTCTGAGGGTGACAATATTTGTTGATGCCATCAATTTTCTATAATACAAGGAATGCAACTGTTTTTCCTTGCACAGAAATTGTGATGGTAGATACAACCTTTTTATGACTAATAAGTATTAGTCAGAGGGAGCTTTGCATATTAGGAAAATAATTTATCGGCATGTATACCTCTATACCTACACTAGGATGGTTTATGACGCATGATTTAGTGCATTGTTATGATGTTTATTTTTTCTGAGTAATATCTCTCATGCCTGCTACTTTTTCTGAATTTTTGGATGTTGTTGATCATTACAACTGTTAACACTGTACTAATATCATATTTTGTATGGAGAGCTTGGAAGTTTCATGATTGGATGCTTGTTCATTACATCACTACCAAATTATATATACCTCTTCGATTGACTTGAGAGCTTGGGGTTTCAAACTATGATGAAACAATGTTCCCATAAATTCTTTATAAGGAGTTTGTCTGGCTTTAGAATATTGTCATGCATTCCTGGTAGTTTATTCGTATTAATTGTATGCACAGACAAATGCATGAATGACAGCTTCACACTCTGCTGTTTGATTTAGAAATTTGTGATTTATGTTTTTTGTGTTGTTTTCTATTGCCTGCTATTCTTCTGCTTTTGTTGATATTTGGTGGTTGCTGCACTTTTTGAATCCCTTATCTCTGTAGTTGGATTTTGAATACAACTTTCCTGTTGGTCCCTTCAGGTACCAAGTGTTTGAATTCAGGGTTCTTATATTTTAACAGTTCTGTTTCATATCCAATTAAGGGACAAGAAATTGTTCATTTACCTTCTGCTTCTCGGTCACTTGTGCATTGATCAATTTGAATAGTCAAACTGAGTTGCATGCATATAGCATGTACCCCATTGGAATTTGTCGTTGAGGTTAAACTTTTGTTATGTTTACAGGGCTTGTTATGGAGTCTTAAGATTTGTAATGGAGAGTGGGGCAAAAGGATGCGAGGTATGCTTAAAGATTTTGATTTCTTGGTTGTTTTTCCTATTGTTTGCAATTGTGGCAGCCAGCATGTGCTAATCATTGAAACCCATTCTCCTGTGTCATGTCACAGGTTATTGTGAGTGGAAAGCTCCGGGCACAGCGAGCCAAATCTATGAAATTTAAGGATGGGTACATGATTTCCTCTGGCCAACCTGTTAAAGAGTATATTGATTCAGCTGTTAGGCACGTTCTTCTTAGACAGGTTAGTTGTTTGTATTGTGTCTCCTGCAGAGTACCATGCCATACAAATCCAGTAATTGCTGTATTTGCTCATTGTTTACAACCTTTTGGTCAGTGGCTTATTTTCCTTTAAACCTTCTCTGGTAACAGGGTGTGCTTGGTATCAAGGTGAAGATCATGCTTGACTGGGATCCTAAGGGCAAGGTGGGGCCAATGACACCATTGCCTGATCTGGTCACCATCCATCCTCCCAAGGAAGAAGAAGAGTATGTTCCACCAGTGATGACAACCAATATTGAGATTCCAGTAGCATAAATCCCGAGTTTGGTTGCTCCTCCTAGTATCCATGAGTAGTAGCTCTTTGTTCCTTAAATGTAGGGAGGAAGGAGGATATTAGATCTACTTGTATGAATGAAGAGTTGTTTTTTGCTTTGCTTCTATTAGTTTCCCAAGTCTGTCTCAAGATGGTAGTAATCCAGGATTAGCCATGGACCTTTTTTCTGCTATACTGCCTTGCTATGATCTGACCATTGCGTTTATGTTAAATTTACTTCAGATGGTTCCTTTTGCTGTTAATGTATTTTGTTTAGGTATTCTTGAATTTCATTTTGAAAGGAAATTCTGCTAGGTAGCAAATCGTATTCGTGGGTTTCTTTATTTCCTTCTGTTCTTCATCCTCAAGGCATTTTTTCGAATATATGTTTTAAAAAGTCGAGGGGGACTGGCCCTAGCAGCCGGTGAATCTTCTGTAAAGCGTCATATTGTCATTTATGACGCAGTGACACAACTGAATTATGACTGAATGAACCGGAGTGAAGCCAAGCAGCCCACCCGCATCATTTCTGAAGAAGAAAAGGAACATAAGAAAGCTGCTACCCCCTCTGATTCTGAATACATCTACCGCCCCA
>NW_011499976.1:559092-621303 GCF_000495115.2 Populus euphratica
TTCTTGCGTTAAACCATCCTTTGACTTTTGAGCTTTTGAACTCGTTTCGTCACTGTGTGAAAAAAATCGCTGTGACTGCGTTCTTACTGGATGATAATAAACGAGGATACTCTGCAAGCATTCTTGACCTCCTACGGCTTCATTCATGCCAACAGAAACAGAGAAGCTATATATATATATATATATATATGGAGGGAGGTTTTTCTCTTTTGGAGGAAAATGATGTGGGTGGGTTAATTGTTTTTGCAGGGGTAGATTGGAAGGGAATGTCTTCACGTGCAGGTCACGTGACACAGCAAGATTCTATTAGTTTAGAGCATCAAAAAAAAAAAATAAAAAAAATTGTCACTTTGAAATTCGAAGTCAAAACACTCAAACCAACCATAGGGTTAGCATAAACTAGTATATTTAGCTTCTTTTTTATTTTACAAAAACTGCAATACCCAGACGTATATATGTATATAATTAATATCCAAATATTGAGCATTATATTTTTCTATCGTCCTCGTTGTGCTCTAAATTTATGCTGTGGAAGCGCGTGTGCGTCAAAGATTATTAATTAATTAACAGTACAATAAAATGCAGGAGGAAGTGCAATAAACAGTTGTTTCCCACTTTCGCTCAACAAAACATAATTTTTTTTTAATATTATATATTTTTTTTAGTTAGGAGAGTTTATTAGATTAATCTTGTTTATATATATTTATTTTAGTTAATTTTTATAAAATTATTTTAGTTTCATCAAAATTATTTAATGAGTTAACTTTAATTTTTTATATTTTATTTTAATTAATTTTTTTAAATTTTATTATTAATAATATATTAAAAATTAAATTTTATATTTTATTTTGATTTATTTTTTATAAAAATATCTTATGGTTATAAGTTTTAACATTTTAACATAGTAAAACCAAATTATTTTATTTTAAAATTAAATTTAATTTAATTTGTTTTATTGGGTTGTTTTGATTTGAATTAACAAGTTTACTTTTTTTTTAAATTTTTTTTTAATATTATCTTTTATTAAAAATTAAATTTTACAATTTATTTTATATTATTTTTTAAACTTATAACCTCAAGTTCAATAAATTAACTTAATTTATTTTTTAATTTTTTTAATTTTATCTTTCAATTAATAATTAATTATAATTTAAGATTTAAAATGTTAACTGGAATTTAGCATAAAATCAAACATATTAATAATTTAATATTATAAACAAAATATCATCATAGAATTTTTCTCCAAGTTAGAATCAATACACTCACAATATAATTGTTTTTCCAATAGAAAAAATTAAAATATTATCACCATTTAATTTTTTTTAATATTTATGAAAAATTTAACCGAAGCCCGCGAGCGAGTCAATAATCTAATGATGTAATAGGAAAGAAGAGAGCAATAATTAGTCGAAACCAACAGACATTGATTTTCACAAACACCTATTTTAACATTTTTATCCCTACCATGCATGAAATCAAACAAGAACAAAAGCTAAGATGCAAGCACTCTCCGCAGCATCTCTCGGATACATTATCATTTGATTAGACAAAAGCTGAAAAGAGAACCCAAGACAGAAAGCTTCACAAAGCCCATGGTTCTTGATCCTATGGGCACTTGGTCTTGTTCCCATGGGTGGTCATGTCAGTATAGCATGTCCCACACGCTTCTCTGTTCCCTGAGGTCCCAGGAGGCACGCACTTGCATCTCACACAGCAGGTGCCACATGCCCTGTTGCACAGATTAGGCCTTGAGTGAAGACTGCATCTCTGCTTGCATAACCCTCCACAATCTGAAGATCAACGGAGAAAGAAATGTTACAGATATAGAAATGGAAAAGGGCAATCAAACACTCCATGTACAGCGGATTGAATCCATCGCAGTATGTACCAAACCTGGAAAGGGAAAAGCAAACTAAGGCGTACCTATGTCTTGCATGAGCCTCCTGTTTCCACCTCTCACAACAAGCTGCAAAAAAAAAAAAAAACCCACAAATGCAGAAACAAACAGCATTAACTAGAAACGTTTTGCCATAAATATTGAAGCAGAAAGTAAACATGCGCAGCAAGGACTGAGCCTTGCCTGGAAAACTCGGGGTATTTCGGTATCTGTCTTGAGATCAGACGAGACCTGCAAGCAATGTGCAAAGGCAGATCATGCATTCATACTCTTTAACAAAATACATGGGCGGAATGAACCGTGAAAGCAGATCAATCCTGTACCTCAGCAAGGCAGAAAAGCAAAACCATCAAAGCAAGAAGCGAACGTACTGCCATGTCTGACTGGCAAGCTGCTACTTTCTTGAAG
Source organism: Populus euphratica (assembly GCF_000495115.2). Lineage (NCBI taxonomy): Eukaryota > Viridiplantae > Streptophyta > Magnoliopsida > Malpighiales > Salicaceae > Populus > Populus euphratica. Next base: position 561,398 of record NW_011499976.1, read on the forward strand.
TTGAGCAAATTTTAAAGTACACAAAATAAATGCTGTCCTTGACACGCCCTTTATAGGGTTCTTGACAGTTATTGACTAAACTAGTCATTCATAGAATTTGTAATTACAGTATGACCTAGCTTATGGGGTCATCTCCAGGCGTAGATGGCATAGTTATTAAATCCAGACTTGTTGAGTTGATTTAGGATCGGTTCATTTAATGGCTAGATTGATTCAGATAAGATAAAAAACCTGATAGGTCAAGTATGACCCGGCTCATGGGGCCACATGGCTCCAGGTAGGCCAAGTAACAGGCATGGAGATGAAAATATCTCTCGTCCTTTGGACTCGAAAGTCATGAGTAGCCTCAAGTCACGACGAACAAAGCATGACTAGGAAATGAACCCGACCCCACTAGATGGGGGTGGGTGCGTTGTCTCCTGACTTTAGAGAAGGAACCGGAATGTCCGTGCAAGTGATATTAAAGTATTTTATTTTTATGTTTTAAAAATGTTTTTTATAAAAACTGAAGTTTTTTTTATATACATGTTGATATTAAAAATAGTTTTAAAAATTAAAAATAATATTAATTTAATATATTTTTAAATAAAAAATAATTATTATCAAATAAAAAAAGAAAAAAGAAATTAAAAATAGTTTTAAAAAACCATTACACGTCATTTCTGAATTAATGATGATTAGAGATCCAGCTGTACTTGTTATGGATGCCAGCTAGCACTTGAAAATCTAAACAACTCTTGACGTTTGCAGGTTTGGTGCGGGTACACACGCTAAAAAAGTGGCTCTTTTTCCTCTTTTTTTTTTTTTTTTTAAATGCTTTTTAAGCAATATAAGTAGGTTACTTCCAGATCAATTGAATCAATTTTTTTAATATAGAAAATTCTTAGGTGCGATACAGCCTGCATTAATTTAAGTTAACCCACATATTAAACCTGTAATTTGAATTATTGAGTCTACCAAATTCAATAATATATATATAATTTGTTTATATAATGAAGAAATCAAATAAATATTGAAAAATTAAATAAAAAAAATTAATAAAAATAAAATATTTTCAAAAACAATAAAAACTCTGAGGAGCAAGACACTTAAAAACATGCCTAATGTATAGTGAAAAAAAAAACTGAATTTTTGTTTTATTTTAAGATTTGGTAACCAAAATTTTAACTATTTTTAATTAATTAAATTGAATTTTATTTTACCAAATTAAAATGATTTTTCTTCGTTGGGAATGTCTCACATAAACCTAGGTTTATTTATAATGATAACAGTATAATTTTCTTTTGAACTTTTATTTTTTATTAGCTTAAATAGTTTCAGTTTTATTATTATTATTATTATTATTATTATTATTATTGATTTAGAAATAACAAAAAGATGTAATTGTCCATTGGTTGAATGATCCCTTTTTAGTTGGAGGGTAATGCTGCAATTTACTTAACGTGAAAATAGAAATAAAGTTAGGCGTGGCACAAATTAAAAAAAAATTTAAAGAAAATAAAAAGAGAGAGAGAGAGGAAGAAGACTAGAAAATAGAACATAGGCAAAGGTCGACAAGGTAAATCGAGCCTTCCTCTATAGAATTCTAAACTATCACTTTAACCACTCAACGGATTTCTAAACTATCATTTTTGCTAAATTATATTTAACAATAACTCTTTTTTTTTCAATAACTAAATTGATAGAAGACGAGTGGTTTGCTAAATGAAAACCTAGATTTTGATCAGCATAATAGTAGCTAGAAAAAAAAAATGATCTTTGCACCTTAAAATATATTATTCATTACTATTTTTTTTTACTCAAAACATTATACAGACCCATCTAAACCTAATTATAGTTTAAAATCACCTAAAAATCAATGTAAAACTTAATCTGGAAAACTTCTAAAGGTTAAATATATATTTTTTAAAGTAAAATTAAGACAAGAAAAAAATATCTTAATAAAACTTTCTTCTTCAAAAAGAATTTATTAATACTAAAATTAATATTTTTCATGGTTGGAAATAGGTTGAACAAACTATTTTCTCTCTTTTTGATCAAAATTTGGCATCTCTCTTGTCTCTCCTACCCGGGATTAAGAAAAATAAAGTCATAGATAAAAAATGAATTGTAAAAAATTATAGGAATTACAAATGTATAAACTTAAAAATTAGGGGAAACATAATTTTTTACATCAAGTGTTAAACAACCACTTAGTTTCTCTGTGGTTTTTCATTTTGATCGCTTGACTTTTAATTTTTATCACACTTAACAAATTCTGACAAATTGATCATTAATTTAGACATAAAAGGATACAATAAAAAAATAGTTTGAGGATGAAAAAATAATATCGCTATAATATTTTACTTAGGCATTTTAGTATAGTACTAGTTATGTGGTCCGCGCTACGTAATTAGTATTTAAAAATGTATCTTTATTAATGTTTTCTATCATTATTTTGCACTTGAAGTATCAATAACTCCTTAATTAAAATATATTTTATAATAACAAGTCTGATAATATAAGACACTTTTAATTTATGATAAATTTTCACTTTAAATGCAGACGTATCACATAAATCAAAGGATTGATTGATGTGTTTAATTATTGAAATTGAGAAGACAAAGAGAGAGTTAAGCTCAGAAAAAATATGTTGGTTGAATTCAAATTAAAACACCATTCGGTTATTGGATTATAACTGAAGCTGTAAAACTTAGATTAAAGTCTAGTTTATATGGATAAAAAGCTAAGACATGTGCCTAAAATTTTCATGAAGAGTCCATGATTTAAAAGAATCATTTTCAAGTTTAAATTATAGCAACAACAGAGAAGTTGAAATCTGTCTTGCAGCCTAGATATTGTTCAGTGTTCAACCTCTATCTTAAATTCCAGAAGTCCAAATGACCTAATTCTTATTTTGTTGGAAGCTGAGATAATTTTCCAAAATTTTTATGGAAGTTGAGATAATTTTTCAAAACTTTTACGAGACTATCTGTTCAAATTCTAATGTTAACAATGATGCTTTTTGCAGATAAGAAGATAATAATTGTTACTAAGTCAAAAGGTGATTACCCACTCAACAATTAGTTATCAAATCAATAGTTTCTAACTTTGGCCTATAAAAGAAGGTATTTGCCATATATTTAGACATCTTAATTTTTAGATCAAAATTATGTTCTTGCGTTTTTTCTTTATATTTTTATGATGCTTAAGTTTTGCTTTCATTAATATCTTGTTTATGCCTTTTGTTTCCTTTACTATACTTATATAATCATGTTCTTTTCTTATTTATTTATATCTCTTTTCTTTATTATGTTCAACTAAGTCTATTATGTCATGGTAAAAAAGTTACACTAATATTGAAAGAATAAATATAGTATAAATTCAACATGAACTTTAATGTTTGATACTAACATGTTTTGTATTTATTATCTTACTTATTAAATAGTTAATTTAGATTTGTGTTAAACGACCCTTGGTACAACAAATACTTGACATTTTTATAGCCCAACTGTATGATATAACCGATATTTGTGCCATGAAAGAAATTTGATTTGTTGTTAATATAAGTTAATGATGTTAATAAATTATAATTCGATTGGAACCTTTTTGGTGAGTGGTTTTTAGTTGAATAATAAAAAGAATTTAGATTATATTTATTTGAAATACCATTAGTACATCCTCTAACCTTGACAATTGTTTTATATTTATTTAAATCCTTATATTAATATCACATCTTAAAGCTCTTTTCAACTCCTTTTCTTATCTATTTCTTTATTTGTAATTTATATAGTTAATCTCCATATGATTTGATCCTTGTCTTGTCAGGTTATTTATTAGTTTGACACTCCTATTCTTGGGAGAAGACATCAATCTTTTGATCGTGCCACTATGCCATGGATTAATTCATTTTTTGCATAAAAAATAACAAAAAAAGCTAAAATCTAAAAGTGTTAGGTCTTTTCGCATTGTTATATCCAAGAGCCTTGGGTCTGGCTGCAACGCCTAACTCAAGAGTAATATTAATAATAATATTAAGCTTGCATGATCCAAGTTTAAGTAGGTTTAGCTATAACACCAAACCCAAGAGCCTTGGATATGAGTCTGATTATAAGGTTGTATCATAAAAATTGATAATTAAATAGAAAAAAATTTAATATTACAAGATAAAATTAAACAAAAAAAAAAGATTAATTGAATAGAAAAAAAACAAAGCAAAGCACTATTCCAATGAATAGTGCCATGCAAGGAGGGGTACGAAGAAATCCCATTATGAGATCGTAATAATATAATAAAAAGTAAACAAAACAAATCATAAAGTTTAATTATTAATCAAATCGATATTAAAAGATGAAATTTAAAAAAAAAATTACTTAAAAAAAAGAAAAAAAATCTGAATCAACAGGTTTAACCCACTAAACTAGATTAATCCCTCAAACCTGGGATTCATGTCATAAGAGTGTATTAACTAAATAAAAAAAAATTAAGATTAACAAAATAAATTAAACAAAAAAATATTAATTAAAAAAGCAAAAAAAAAACCTAAAACTAATAATATTTTTTTTTCAAATTTATTAGTTAATATATTAGCAATATTCATTATAATAAAAATAATAATATTTATAATATTAAATATAATATTGAAATTGCATTACCCAACTTTAAGTGGATCTGACTGCAACGCCAAGTCTAAAAGCCTTGGATATAGGTCTGGTTGCAGGGTCGTGTCATAAAAGTATGATAACTAAATAAAAATTAATAATAAAGAATAAAATTAAAAAAAAAATTAATTGAAAAAGAAAAAAAATAAAGCACAACAATATTCCAATGAATAGTGCTTTGTGAGGAGGGGTACAGTAAAATCTCTTCATGAGATTACAATAATCTAATGAACAGTAAACAAAATAAATCATGAAGTTTAATTCCTAATCAAATCGATATTAAAAGATAAAATTAGAAGAAAAAACTAATTAAGAAAAATAAAAATAAATATAAAATAACTGGGTTAACCCGTCAAACCTGAGATCCGTATTATGAGAGTGTGATAACTAATAAAAAAATTTAACATTAATAAGCTAAATTAAAAAAAAAACAAAAAAAAACTTATAACTAAAAGGCATTTGCATTTCACCATGGATTTGCATAGTGTAATCCACAATGAAAGGTTGATATCATTTAATTTTATGTATAATATTAAAAGATAAATTGGTAGAAAAAAACTAATGAAGAATAAGAAAAAAATTGAATTAATTAGATTAACCCCTCAAACCTGAGATTTGTGTATTGAAAGTGTGATAAATAAATAGAAAATAATTTAATATTAATAAACTAAATTAAACAAAGAAAATAAACCTATAAAAAGAAAAAAACTAATGAAGAAAAACAAACTGAATTAAATAGGTTAACCCGTTTAACCTGTGATCAGTGTTATAAAATTTTAATAACTAAATATAAAAAAAATTTAATATTAAAAAAATAAATTAAACACAAAAATTAATTAAAAAAAACTAATGAAAAAAACAAGAAAACAAAAGGCATCAGCCTTTGTACTTTTGATTGTACTGTGCAATCCACAATAAAAGGCTGATACTTTTTAGTTTATAGTTATTTACAATACTAAAAGATAAAATTGAAAGAAAAAAACTAATGAAAAAAAAGAAAAAAAATATGAATTAACTAGGCGAACCCGCCAATTCTAGGATTTGTGTCATGAAAGTTTGATAACTAAATAGAAAAAAAATTAATATTAACATAAAAATTTAAACCAAAAAATTAATTAAGAAGAAAAAAACAAAAAAAAGCAAAAATAAAAAAAACTAAAGGTATTTGCCTTTTTTACTTTGGATTGCATTGTGCAATCCATAATAAAAAGCTGATGCCTTTTAGTTTATAGTTAATTAAAATATTAAAAGATAAAATTGAAAGAAAAAAACTAATGAAAAAAAAAAAATGAATTAACTAGGTGAACCCGCCAATTCTAGGATCTGTGTCATGAAAGTTTGATAACTAAATAGAAATTAAACCAAAAAATTAATTAAGAAGAAAAAAACAAAAAAAAAACTAAAGGTATCTGCCTTTTTTACTTTGGATTGCATTGTGCAATCCATAATAAAAGGCTGATGCCTTTTAGTTTATAGTTAATTACAATATTAAAAGATAAAATTGAAAAAAAAAACTAATAAAAAAAAAAAATCTAAATCAACTGGGTTAACCTGCCAAATAAGGTTAACCCGTCAAATTTGGGATTCATATCATGAGTGTGATAACTAAATATAAAAAAAATTAATATTAATGAACTAAATTAAAAAAGATTAAATAAAAAGAAAAAAACCTATAGGAAAAAAAACTAATGAAGAAAAAATAAAATTGAATTAACTAGGTTAACCCGTCAAATCTAAAATCTGTGTCATGAAAGTTTGATAACTAAATAGAAAAAAATTTAATATTAACAAACTAAAACAACAAAAAAATTAATTAAATACAAATACTAAAGGCATTAGCCTTTTAATTATAGTTAATCTAGTGATCGTTGTCATTTTGTGTTTAATATGCCAAATTACAATCCATTATCAAAACTATTGATCTATTGGGTCTTGAGAGCCATTGATTATATAGAATGCTTATAAAACCAAATCAAAGGATGAAATAAAAAAAAATAAAAAAAAGAATATTAGCTTGTGTTAACTTTTTAAATTTATTACCTGAATTATTGAACCAGAGGCATTCTATCTAGAAAAATCACAAATCCCAACAAATCAAATTTCAAAGAATAAAATTGAGAAAAAAATCAATTATATAAAAGGATAAAAAAACAATTAAAAAATGAGAACTTAATTTGAAATAAAAAGTAAATAAGAGGACAATCTATAATTTTGAATTGAAGGGGGGAATTGAAAAGAAAAATCAAATTTACAAAATCCAAAAAAAAGAATCAAAATAAAAACAATGATGACCATATGAAAAAATAAAATTAAAAATCATAATCATAGTTGCAAGTATGAAGTTGAAAATAAATTCAAATTTGATAAAAGAACCAAGAATAAAAATTAAAAATTAAACAAATGAAGACCACAATTCAAATATAATAAAAAGATGTTTATGAAATTTTCAATAGTCAACATGAATTTCAAGAGAAGAAGAAAAAAAAAAAAGGAAAGATGAAGATGGTGATGACAAGCCCAAGCCACCACAAAATGCTACCCCAAATGAAAGGAGGCGTCATGATGTTTTTAATGTTCTTGTGAAAGCTAATGTTTCATTGTTGGATGATTTCTTACGCACTTCTTGACAAGCGTGAAAATACTTTTACACACTGACCTGACATATGTAACTAGTTTTTTTTTAAATACTATTTAATATTTATCAAAATATTAAGTTACCGCTAAACTAATTTGATTATAATCAAAAACCATATTGAAAAAACAAAAAACCTTTGTAAGCTCGTTTAGTAACTTATACTTTTCAAGATATTTTAGTTATTTTATTATGTTAAAAAAATTAAAAAACAAAAAAAACTTATATATACCAATTTAATATTTTTTTAAGGATAAATCAATTATTTTACCATGTTTAAAACAATTATTTTATCTTTTATTAATTTGATAATAATAAATGAACTCTTGTAAATAGACTGTTTACCTCTAAGACCAAGTTTATTGAGGGTTATTATTAATTTTTTTTTTGTTTTTTTAAGGACAAAACTATTATAATCCACTATAAAATATCTTTGTCTATAATGAATAATTTAATTTTTCTTTTAAAATTTAATAGTTATGAACTTATGATATTCAAATCCTAAACAAGGATGCAAGCTAACTGTGAAGGCCTTAGGCATTGAATAGATGACCTATTTAAACTCGATGTGATAGAAATCTAGTTTTAGGGGCTAAACCTGACCTACGGATATCTTACGGATATAATAAATAAAAAATGAGAACTTTGAGAGGCTGGCTTTGCCTTGAGAGAATTTGAAAGGAAAGAAAAAAAAACGTTTGACCAAGGAAGGGAGCTCTTAATTGATGCCAAATAGTTCGATGAGCAGTACCGGCAACGACTTAAAGCTTGTTTTTTTTTTTTTTTTTTTTTTAATATATTTTTTAATAAAAAATATTTTAAAAAACTATTGGTAGCACATTCTTACACATCCTTTAAAATATTTTGATAATTTCAGCACTATGCCACAGTTGGAACATTAGAATTGCTGTAAATAGTGCTCAAATATGGGAGGTAATACCACAAAGAATTGAGAATAAAGAAATGATTGCACACCAAACATCAGTCTGGAGATGTCTCAGTATGATACAGCATAGGTCCAGGGGAAGATAACATCGCAGAAGTGAAAAGAGAAAAGCCTATATAAAGATTCCACCTTGGTTTGAAGAATGGGCGTTAAATGCTTTCAATAATGACAGGGACCACCTCTCGTGGGTTGCAGAATACTTCATGGCATCCCTGTATTAGCACCATATTTCTTTCTGTAGTTTTGATTAATGACATTGCCAGAGTAATTTGCACTGGCAAATTGTCATGTTTATAAGAAAAGAGATTCAGCAGTGATAAGATACTCTCTAGATATTTGCTTCAAGAATGAGATTAAAATACAAAACTGCGTTATGGTGAAGAAATTCTGTAACATGTAATGCTCTCCCCCTTTCTATTTTATCAAACTAATGTTACAATTGCATGCCTGCCAGAGACTTTCTATCCACCATTCTTGAGATCATAGGAAATCCTTTTTCTCTTCACCTCACCCTCGTTTACCTGTAAAAAAAATGCTGTGTCGTGAAAGAATATCATGGTCCATCAATGTCTCATATGATCAACCATAGCCCACAGTAACCGCCCGGGCTACATGATCTTCGTCTACAACTAGTTGAGGCAACTCCACATTCTTCATCGCTGAAACACTTGTGGTCATTTCGTGCATCAGGGATGTGGCAAGCACTCTCAATCAGTTGTTCACCATGTCTTGAATTCAAACTCAATGCAGGACAGACTTGCAGAGACATTGCACTTGCTCGTTTTGGCTTTTCTTTCTGCACAAGTAAAAACACTTCATTACCTAGCCGGTCTTCGCATTTAATTTGGAATGAAATGAATATAATCTGTACAACTCCAACTTGAAATTTAGAAGACCAAATTGTATGACAGCAATGCACAAGCTTCTGAAAAAGTTGAAAGTAAACTGTTCTTATCTGGCATGGAAAGTTTATGGATTTGCAAGAGGTTTTTCTTTTAGATTTTATTTTTTAATAAGCACTAGACATGGAGAGAACTATGAGGAAAGACCTTGACACAAGTCCAGTTTGATGAGATATATATCTCTGGCAGTCTCTCGTGCCAAGCACTTAGCACAGGCAAAGGGTGACCCTCGGTTGTGAATATATAATTCCGATCAACCAAAAACGAATCATCAAAGAGAAGATATAAATACTTGCACCTGCAAAAAAGAATATATTACATGAGAAATTTCATTTCTCATATGCCAATGATATAGCTGAAAAGAAGTTTCTTTAAACTTGATTGTCAGGGCAAAAAACTGCTTACGTTTCAGCAAGAAAGAAACTATGCTGATGATCTTCTGTTTGCATGGTTGTGACATCCCTAATGCTTGCAAATCCTCCTTCGACTTTGGTGTATAAATTAAGAGAATCAACAATTGCTTCACCCACTTCTACGTACCATGGATCTGGGAATTTTCATGAGCAATAATATAGTTTATAAGATGTGACAAATCGAGCTTTTCTTGCACTTCAGCTAACTCAAAGACTGTATAGCAAAATTGAAGAGCTGTGCAATCATTAATGCATTTATGCATAAATGTAAGTCAGCAAGAAAAAATGCCTGTCCTCCCTCGGTTGTGCCCTTTTTACCAATTAAATTGAGAATAGTAGAATCAACAATGTTCAAAATACTTCAGATGTCAAGTTGTTTGTTAATAGAGAAGTCACTCAGCCTCATGCCATTATTCCGTATGAAGAGCAGTATCCATATTCTAGCCTTTTGTCTGGCCTCGATGTTCATGCAGAAAAACAGGGTAAAGGGAAACAATGCAAGCACACCTCAACCTATATTCTTAGCTCGCTACCTCTGTCTCTCTTTCTCTAATGGAAAGTTTACTCTTGTGATGTATTCAAACCCTACCCACCCCTTTCCCACAAGAGCCAATGCTCAGAGGCTATATATATATATATATATATATATATATATATACACACATATATATAACGTATGTAAACAAATACAGAAAAATCAGTAAAGAATATCAACATGAGAACACGACTTGGGAATCAGAAGCCATATGAAGCCATGCATTGCATATATGATTCACAAACGAAGTCCATGATTCAAGAACCTGATGGCCTTGCAAATTTTCTACGTTTGAAAGGTCTAGCAAATGGCAACTTTCCCCTTATTTTACTGGCAGTTGCAAATGGTATATAGATGCACACGTTCACCTGACCCAAGCATTTTAAAGAAATAATTCTGAAAGAAATAAAGTGAACGTCTAAAACTTCCAGGGAAAAGCTAAAACTAAAGAATGGCAAAATAAAACAATCAGACCTTTAGTAGCTTGATATAAGTAGAATGTTGATTCTGGTAATTCAGGGCGCAGTGGATAGTACTTCTCTGTAGGGTGCAACATTTGATGGCCCAGCAAATACCTAAGCATTCATTACCCATGTTAATTTCTTTTCTATCAATAAAAGTTCACTGAAAGTGTGATATAATGACAAGCTGATAGTTCTCTTCCAAGAACAGGATCAAAGAAGATTATGGAAAAACAAATGCATGATACCTTTATGGTAGCACCCCAAACTTCTTCCATACATGTACAAATTCACGGTGTGATGAGTTAGCAGCTTCAATATCCCTAACAAGAACCTAATAATGACATCATAAACTATAATCAAATGATCCTTCTGAGAAATAAATAATATCATCTAGGACATACAAGATTCAGTTACGTGCCTGGAGGCCAGGCCAGAATGCTTGAAGGCTTGTCAGTTGCCAATACGTTGCTTTTCCAGTCCTCATATCGGCTTCATGGTACCTATAGAAAGATCCTTTACATCAACAGTGTATTTTGTAGTCCTCATTAAACAAATTTGATCAACTTTGATTCACTACATGAGATTCCTATTAGGTATGAAATTCCATCTACACCTAAACAAAGAAACAAGAAGGGGGGAAAAAGGAGTCACAAAAAGAACCCAAATACAAGTTCAATACTATATAAAGTTCCTCTCAGTTTAGTACCATGGACCATGTCTGAAATATTTCTGCCCTGCAAGATAAACAGAATGAAACATTCTCCAGAAGTCCTCCTTTCCAAAAAGAATGTGAGCCTTGAATAGATACTCATAGAATGAATCAACCCCTACATGCAACCACACAAAAACAAGGGTCACTAACATCAAGGTTAGTTAATGAACATGAAGTGAAATGTAATTTAAGCATGCAATTCCATCAGGAGCCATAGCACAGTTCAAGTCCATTAAAGAATCTATCAGTACTAATTAATGAAATGAATTAAATATTCATTATTGGAACCTTGTAAACTTCATGATGCAAAACCTAGCACCTAAAGGATATCAAAGCACCGTCAATTGCATACCAGCACCGATCCCTGATGAATGCTCAATCCATTCCCCAGTTTCCACATCGAGTGTTGTTCCTAGCAAATTTAAAGAACTACGCATACTCCACAACTTTCAAAGAGCCCGCAAGGATGCAGACTCATATTTAGGGTCACCAGTTAATCGTGATAAGGCTCCCGTTTCAAGAATCAGAGAACCTATATTCAGACATGGAAAGTTAACCAATTTCAGGATAGCACATCCTGTGATGACATCAACTTAAAACTGTAATGGAAAAGACTCTCACCACATCCTGAGGTGCTTGTTTCAGTAGTCTCATTCTTCATGACTCCATACTGTCCACAGAATTTCGCATTACTGCAGTGTCATATATCCTTCTTACAAACAAAACCAGCAGAACATATTCATACTCATAAAAAGCTAAAATAAATGTTCACTGAAAAGGAGAGACAGGTATTGATTGAGAATGAAGTAAAACAATGGAATTTAATATTTATTAATTTAGAAATTTTAATATTGTATGACTATTCAAGATTTTATTATTTATAAATATTAGCCTTTATTATTTAGTTAAATTAGGATTTTAATTTCCTTATTGAATTAAAAATTATTATGTTTTCCTATTTTTTGGTTTGTTGCATATAAATATGCACCTAGACTTTAGTTATTTTGATCATTGAATTATTGAATAAAATAAACTGAGTATTCTTCAAGATTGAGTTTGTCTCTCTTGTATTACTTTCTCCATGATCGAGTGCGTATCTCTTGATTTGGTCCCTTCAAAGAGAATGTCTTTCTTGTTAATGATTTTGTTCTTCTATCCTACATCAATTCTCGTATTTTGGTGTTTTTTTTTCTCTTTTGTCCAACATCAATTTGGATTTGCCATGGAATTCATCCATGGTTCTTGTTCTCTCTCTCTCTCTCAAAAAAAAAAAAAAAAATTAGAAAAAGGGGTATAATTGAGGTACTGTGGGTTGGTGGCAAAAAGGGGTCACATTTTGGACCACAAAGCTACATGAGTACCATATTTGTTCTAAGCATTTAATAACCACTTTTTCAAGCCAACAATTCTATCTTGCCTTTGACTACTGTATATTGGTGGGAGTCTTCAGACTGGTTAAATTCAATTGCAATAGAGTGGATTTCTTTTAGTTTCATTTTTGGGCTTGTGAAATCAATTTGCAGGATTCTTTTCTCAGCTTGTGACATAATCAATGTGGATTTCTTTACCTTTGGATTATGGTAAGCGATTCCTACACACTACTTCATTGATATGAATTATAGTGCTTAAAAGAAAAAATATCATGGCTTGGGGGGAAAAGGAATGTATACTACTCTTGCTCATGGACACTCTTTTGAATATCATAGTGAATATAATTATGATAGGAGAAGAACGGTTCTCAAGGAATGGAGATGTGAGCCAAGTTCAGTCTTATTGGTTAGATTCTTGTACATTCTTTATCCTATCAATGTGGATGTCATATGTGATAAAAAATTATTTTAAAATAGTTAGTTGGAGAATATACTTATGTTTGCGGAGTTAGCTTTTGCTTGTTCTGCCTTTATTTAGATTTAATGTCACTTGTGTTTGTGACAATTGTCGTAAGATGGATGTTTGATTCATAAACATGGGTAAGTTATGAATGTAGTATGAGAATGTGAGTCTTATTGATATCATCTATCCTCGAAAACAGAAAGTCAGAGTTGCAGTTTATCAAGCTCCAATGGTTAGTAATGTTGAGGTCTCCAAAATCACTAATGCTATTACTTCTTTGAAAACCCAAATCCAAACTCTACAAGCCAACTACACTCAACTCAATACTACATCTGATCAGTTCAAAATAAAAGGGTATTTTATAAACAAGTGGCCATTGTAGAACAAGTTGATGGCAATGAAGAAGATATTGTAGAAAACTTGTTAGAGGCAAATGTGATTGTTCTGACATAAGAAGAGCATGATTCTGTGGATGACGAAGTTAAAGCAATGGGTCTTATACAAAAAGATAGTGAAGTGTTACAAATTGAAGATTCTATTTTTGAAGAGTTCAAAGAAGTGGTTGATCACATTGACTTTTTTTTCCTTCCAAATTCAGTATTGTAGTTGAGAAGGTACTTGAATAGCCTGTCTTATTGCCAATATTGTTATCATAATTGGAGAAGACTAAAAGGTACGAAGTACAAAAAACATTTCTTTAGGCTATGTAGTGCAAGTTCATAGAGTTTTTGCTACTCCATCACTTTCAAACTCGAGGTTGAGTTTTTTCCAACCATGAGAGAATGTTGGAAAATGAAGGGCAAGTATGACTATTCTAGATTTTATTATTTAGGAACATTATTATCTATTATTTAGTAGTTAAATTAAGATTTTAGTTTCCTTATTAAATAAAAACTTATCAGGTTTTCCTATTTTATATGGTCTAGTGCGTATAAATAAGCACCTAGACATCAGTTATTTTGTTAGTTGAATTATTGAATAAAGTAAACTGAGTTTTCATCAAGATTGAGCTTGTCTCTCTTCTATTGCTTTCTCTGAGATCGAGGGTGTCTCTCCTGGTTTTTTTTTTTGTCAAGATTGAGCGTCTTTCATGATTTGATCCCTTCAAGAACAAGGGTCTCCCTCGTTGGTGATTTTGTTATTTTATCCTAAATCATTTCTAATATTTGGGTTTTTTTGCTCCCCTGTCCTACATAATGAGGTATATCTAGATCTGCCTGAAATATATATATATGGAAAATAATTCAGTGTGCACAAAAAATAATATGGAATCTAAACCATCTAATTCTTTGGTTACGACGTCACAATCTGCCTTGTTGGAGTCTTAGTTATTAACTAAATGAACCAAGGAGCTATTTTGCCATTGCTCCTAGGAAACCCATTTGCTGCATAAGATAATAATATATGCATAGATTTACCCCAAAAGGACATCATTTAGGTGAATGTTGAAAAAAATACCAAATATGATATCTTTTAACAATGCCTTGTGCACACATTGCTTTTAAGCAAAATACACTTATGTCATATGCATATAGCTTAATGCAATGTGTCATAGTGTGTGTTGCTAGGGGCGAGTTTAAGGGATATAATAAATTATATCAATACTGTGTGCACTAAAATTCCTTGTTGAGAGAATTTGGATTTCAGCTCAAGTTTTTTATTGTTAGAAATTGGAATAAACCTTTGAAATTAAGCATCTTTCAGGCTGTACCTTTAAGTTAATCCAGGCATATGGCAATCCAGTGGGCGTATGAAATGCAGGTAGGAAGCGATGTCCTAGATCTTCAGCCAGATCAAGTAGCTGATTCTTGTAAGATCCTTGAACCAGCCTGTTCGTAGAATCAGTTGCAAGAATATGAGCAGAAACAAGTCCTCCAAGAACTCTTATGTTGTCCTACACAATAGAACAGGTGTGAAAGAGCCCCATTAAGAAATTCAAAAGTGTAAGTATATTCAAGACGTTCTCTGACCCGCTTCTCCCAAAATCCAAAAATTGTAAAAAGTAGAGCCAAGTAAAAAGATTAAATGGTGCAAAACTTTCAGGTAACTAAATGCAGGTATTTCCAAGTTGATCAACAAGTTAGTACCTCAAAAAGGTTTACTCTTGCATCAACACCAAATGATAGATTTTCAGAAAGCCAGAGAACTGCCCTTTCAAACTCTGTGTAGTTACCCAAAATAACAAGACTGTAAGAGAAAGAGATCAAGAGAAAACTTATATCAGAGTAATCATTCAACGATATTAGTAACTATTTGACATCAAGAATGAACAAAAGGAACTTGCATTAGTACAAAAATAAAACACAGATTATAGACTTAAATGTCAAAATCTATTAATTGGGTATTCAAGCAGCACACCTAGACAATGATTCAATGAGTGTAAGGGCACTTCCATTATAGTTTTGTGGTAAGTGCTCAAGCTGAAAATAAGATTAAAGATTGTCAATTCTATTAGCAATTAACTATTCTTTACACTTCCCATTAATGCATCATCAATCAACTTCAAATTTCCAAGCTCACTAAGTGAGTCAGTGAAACTTCTGGTAAGAGGCTTGAGCTCATCATGCTGCAATTTGATCAAAGAACAAATTCAAGATTGCCAAAAGAAACAGATATACTAATCCAAAAATATGGATAAAGAAAATGAACAACTGACCGGAAATGCATGTGTCTTGTAGTTTTCATATGCATGGTAGAACCTGCAACAAAGGTCAAAAAAGCGAATATAATGAGAAACATTTTGACTCGCCAAACTAGTCAATAAAAATATTTCAACTTTCTGTTGATAAAGCTCTTTTCTTCTGCCTTATGTCTTGTTCCCATTTTCATCAACAAGCTCAAATAATGACCGCATTGAATTGGAATTATGTCACACAGCTTCTAAATAAATGGTCAAGTGCTAAAACATTTGAGCTTTTGGCATGCAATGAATCAAAAGACAGAGCCTTCGGATTTCAGTTGATCATATCTCTTTACAGTTATTTTTTCAGGTTGGTCAAACCATGCTAAATAGTGTTTTTGATAATGTCAAGCTCCAAAATAAGGAAAATCAATTCAGTTTCTGTGATCTTTTATTACACCATCTGAACCACCTAAGAAATCATGACTATAACTCAAAAACGAATAAGCTGAAAAGAGCAAGCAATATTTGTCCAAAACGTGACAAGAAAGAAATTAAAACAGAAACTTTCAAACACATGCATTCCAAGGAACCAAAGACTTAAGCATCCATCAGAACAAAGCGAAAAATGAAATTAAAATGAGTGAAATTGAGCATGAATTTTGCTTACATCTTTCGGACTTTCTCTCGCATTTATTTCTTCTTAGCTGAATCAAAGTGTGACAGTGAAGGGTCAAATAAACTAGGAAAGATGACAAGAAGCAACATCACCCGCTTCAGAAACCTGCAAATCGACATGGTTCCTTTCCAGTTTCAACGAAACAGACTAGTATTCCTTTGGTTTTTGCTAGAGACAGGAAGAAAACGCTGGCGTTTCACAAAAAAAGGAAAAGATGGATTCTTTTAGGAGGACTGGAATTCCAGCACCATAGCTCATCCGTACACGTTCTTAAGAACAGCCAATCATATATTTGGTCAAATAGTCTCTCTTTTTAATATTTTCATAGTTCCCTTTACTTTTGACTTGTTGTTTTAAACGTCCCTTATACTCGTTTTCACCAGTACCTTGTTCTTTTTGTGTCTTCGTTCCATCATCCCGTTGGAGTTGAATAACTATGTTAAATATTGGCCTTGAGCCCATAAAAATTATGACTCGTATCTAATTTAATAAAATGATCAATAAAAAAATTAATTAATAAATGTGATAGATATTTTTTAAAATTATTTTTTTAGAAATGTATTAAAATATTATTTTTTATTTTTAAAATTTTATTTTTAATATTAAATTATAAAAAATTAATTTAAAAAAATCAAAACTTTTCAAAAGCCTAACACATTTCCTAACATATTATTAAAGAAAAAAAGAAAAATTAGCCGCAAAAAAAGGGAAAAAAATAAAAAAATCGCTATGAAAAATTATATTCCTAAAACTTAGTGGTTGATCCTCCAATCCTTCTTTCTATTAGCTTCTCTAAAAAAAACATTGTTAACGATTTTTTTATGTGAAAAGAATAATCCAAAAGTGTAAAAAAGACAGTGCTTAAGATCCAAAGAGAAACAAATGAATTGTATAAGGCTCTTATACTCTTTCTTGAGGTTTTTCCAAAGAATCCAATCATGCAATAAGTTATTTTATTTGATTTATGATGTATGATCTTTTTAACGGAGCATCTAATTTATAATTGTATAACATACACCTATAAGTTCCTATCCCTTTTCTTTGATAATAGACTTGCTGATGCTGTCAAGGTTTTTTTTTTTTTTTTAATATATATAAAGGCAAGTTTGGGCCATCCTAAAAAGTTTAAATGGTGTGCCACTACCCATAATAATAATATTTTCTATAATTAACTAATATATTTTTTAATAAATATTTATACAGATATCATATTTTTTAGTCAATGATTGATTAACAAAAATAAACAATTTTCTATATAACTTAGTTATTTTTTTCTTGTCAATATATCATGAACATTCACCAAACATCCCATCAATGATGATGTCAAACACTATATACACCAATATTTCACCAATCAAATGACACTCTCCATGTTCAAGGTAAATTTACTTGATGATTCAATAGTTTTTTTTACAACTATTAACTTTAAATATTTCTTTCTCTCATACATTTAGATTTAAGTATCAAAGTGTCCCATGAAGGGTTTTTTTCTCTACCTCTTTCAAATCTAACAACTAGGCCCACATATGTTTCAAGTCTAAACCTAGCTTTATAGAACATGGAAGGCCACTTTTCGTGTGAAGTCTTTCCCAACTTCATTAATGGTGCTATCTATGGAAAATTGAACAAAAAACTAGTTCATTCCATTTCATTATTTATAAAAATACTTTATATGGCCAATGATACTTCTAAAACAAGGGATAGTAACTGATCTCCCCATAACAGGGACTCTAGATCCCATAGATCGCTAACAATTATTCCATCAAATGAAAATGCTCGATATTCTAGCCATCCAAAAACTCAATAACAACTTCGTGCCTTTTTATTTCATCAATAAGAGATTCAACAAACCATGTATATAAAGGTAACTCTAGTTTCACGAAGGAATAAAACAAAACAACATTAAAAAGTAGACATGATGCTCTAACTCTCCAAATAAGCGAGCATTATTCAACAGACCCTTGCTATAGGCGTTAATATTACCACCAATCTTCTTTTGAGTCTTACTCTCATGCCTCTTGTGGCAAGAGACCAAGGTATGAAATTGCACCAGCTCCTACATATTATTCCCACTAAGTGAAAGTGTCTCCACTTTATCACCAAGAATTACACACTTATCTTCTAAGGATTATGTCTTTGCAAGAACAACCTTTCATAACTATGATGACCTTACAGGTTCTAGAAAGCATATACAAAATATTTCTTAAGCTAGTGATGACAAAGAATGATCTTATGTGTAAAATTTTTCATATGACCTTTCATTAATCTACTATGATGCGGTATCACAGTCTTGAACCTATATCCATCCTAAGTTTTTAAGATTTTTGCGTGAAGCTCATCTCATTTTCACACCAATATCTAACTAAAAAGAGGACAACTAAGATCTTTTCCATTACATAACTAGAGGGTCAAAACACCATAGGATATTTCTATAGATTCAACGAGGAAATGCTAAACATGAAGAATTTGCTCGAACTTATCATCACCGAAGCCCTAATCAATAGAGTCCCCCACTACTTGTTATAGGAACACATATAGACTCTACATGATAGAACTTTTGTCAAAGTGAAGCAAGTGATGGAGAATCATATTCGAGTAGAGGAAGCTAACGTGACTAAACAAGCCCACCGTTGTCTCCAAAAGAAAGAGTTTCTACAATGCCATCAGTCTCCCTTAAAAACATTCATAAAAAGCACCAAGAGGCATGCTTGTGATTGATTGACATAAAACAACACCTTTGATTGCTACATGATCTAAAGTACTAGTTGTTATTAGAGGAAAAAAATTTATGTAATACCCTCCTCCCTTGAAAAGTAATATGAACACGAGAAACCCTAACAAGTTCTATATTTTTCATCGTTTCCATGGGCATGATACTGAGGAATGCAAAGCCTTGAAAAAAGAGATAGAAAATTTGATAACCAAAAGTTATTTTTGCTAGTTTATGAAAAGAAAAACAAAATCCAAGCATGAAAAAAAGTAACGTCTGCACACTTGATGAGCTATTAGAGATCAGATAACCCCTAAATTATCTTATGTATTGTATCTTTAATTTTTTATTTTTTCAAATAAAAGTCATAATATCTTGAAATGTGTTCCTGTGAAAAATCTCCAAGTTTTAAACCATATCTCCATAAAAAATCTCTACGATCCCAGTGACCACCAGGTCCTTGCAACTGTTTGTCTCCTAGTCCGTGTGAGTGCTTATCTCTATGTCCTTTAAACTTCTTGTCTCTAAAAGGATCAAAGGTCTTATGATTGCTCATGGGACATATCCATGCATCCTAAAATACAGACACAAATCATATCATTCACTCTTATGCTTTTTTTTTTTTTAGATTGCTTCTCTTTATAAAATTAAAACTCTCCCTAATCTTGCAGAAACATTTTAAAAAATTTGACTAAACATTAACAAAAAGCCATATATAGGCACAATAACATTTTCATGCAAAACATGTTTAAGAAAGGTAAACCATTATGCTGTAAATATTTTCTTCTCGCACCTCAATTAGTCAAAACATATATTTTTAAAAGACTTAGAGGACAAATGATGGTGCAAGTTTGTTTATATATATATATATATATATATATGTGTGTGTGTGTGTGTGTGCGCGCGCGCGCGCGAGCTGTTAAAGCTAAGCCCAAACAATATGGTCCATATTTAGGGTATGTCCTTTTTCTCTCTCATTGACACACACCTCAATGTGTTTTCGAGTATCGAGTGGTCAGGATGTGGTGCCACACACATTATATTTTTTAGAATTAACTTATATATTTCTTTACATGCTTTTATGCAAGCACTATATTTTTTAGTCAATGGTCGACATGCAAACATGAACCACTTTTTAAACAATACAAGTGCCTCTTTCTCAACCAATGAATATTTTTCACCAATATATCAATGAAGTTCGCTAACCATCTCACCAATGACAATGTCAAATACTATGATTGATAGTGCACAACAACAATTTCATCAATCAATCAACACTCTTCACTTTCAAGTTAAATTGGTATGATTAAGGTCTATAAATACCTTGGATTACTAGATAAATCGAATAGGTTTTCAAATTCAATATTTTTCTACAACTATTTACTCTACATATTTTGTTCTCTTTTACATTTTCTAACCTAAGCATTAGAAAGTTCATTGTTTTACAAGAGATTTGTTCTCCAGCTGAACATCCACACCATTCAAGCCAAACAATTAGGCCCACTTTGTTTCAAGTCTATACGCGGTTTCACAAAGCACGAAATCCTAATTTCCATGTGAAGTTTTTACTGACTTTGTCACTTTCATGATATAATCTTTCGTGAGGTAAAATCATGGCAATAAGCAAATGTTCTTTTGGTTTATCGATGTTTGATTCTTTTTACCATTGCTAACCAAGTATTCAAAATCCCTACCTTTTTATTTTTTATTAAAAAATAAATCTATAATCTTTATAAGTCAACCTCTATTAAGATTGAAGCAAGAATTTGGAGTGGGAGATTGGTCTAAGTTGAGCCTTCCTATAACTTTGGAGGCCAAGGGTGAAGTAATAAGATAACATGTGTAAGCAAAATATCCTTTATGAATTTTTAAAATGGAAACATAATGCAATGAACAATAACAAGAATTTGGAGTGGGAGATTGGTCTGAGTTAAGCCTTCCTATAACTCTATAGGCCAAGGGTGAAGTAACAAGATAACATGTCTTGCTTGCTTGTTAATAAGCAAACTGGTAAGCAATGAATGTTCTTTATGAATTTTTAAAATGAAAATATAATGCAATAAACAACAATCTCCATGTCCATTTTATTTTGTGTTTAGAACAACCCAAGCTTTGAAAATTGAAAATTTGTGGTATTTTAGAATGAGCCATCATAGCAGAATAGCAATGAAAAGATAAATGAGCTAGCTAATAAAATAGTGGGTACATTATTTATTCAAAATATATTAAATAAAATTAAATAAAGCCTAAATAATTATTTTTTAAGCCATTGAGTGGATGATACTTGATTAATAAAGTTAGAGTTGGATTAAAAATATTAAAATTTCCATACATAGTACTTGAGCTAAGAAAATAAATAACCATATTATGACTATATGTAAACAAAACATGAATAACACACGCAAATATGGCCTAGCTAGCAGCTGTGTATCTAGCTTTCCGCACATAATTAATCCAAAAATAGAGGGAGTTAGAATTTGTAAGAGAAACAAAAATAGTAATACAGCATAATTATCATTTTTTATAAATAACAATCAGAGCCTAAAAACTTAAGTAGGTAAGGTTTTAAAGTATAGTTTATATTATTTTTTAATAATTTTTAATAATTTTAAAAATCTCTGCTTTAATGAAATAAAGGAAAAATCAAGCTTGTAGTACGGTGAAATAAAGAAAGAGTTGTGAGATAAAAGAAAACTACAACGATATATATTCATGAGCAGGAGTTCGAACTTTGAAGAAATTAAGAAAAAACACGTATGGTTTCTTGCTGGCATAGCGCCTTTCACTCTCGAGAGGGCAAAAGACGTATCCCATGAAGGGTTTAGAACCATGAAGACATGCAACGCCCTAAAAATATACAGTAATGCAAAAATAGTAAACTATAATCAAGCTACTGATCAATAACAAGGGGGGGAAGACAAACAAATGAAAAAAATAGCAGAAATTAACTTAACTAAATTCTCCTTTATCCGACAAAAATGCATAGGTTTCCCTATAACACCTCCCATCCACCCAGAGCTTGTCTTCCTCTTCCTTATCATCATTTCTTATTGCTGAAAAATCAAATCCTTTGCCAGCTGAGAGGAAATTTTGAGAAAGAAAGGAATCCTCCTTCCTCTTTCTCTCCACAAGCATGGCTGTCCCCCTGCGTATTCTTCTGCTTCTCTTCCTGTCCATTCCTTTCTCAGAGTCGAAGTCCAATCTCTCCTTTGATTACTACAAGAGATCATGCCCTAACTTCGAAAAGATTGTTCGTGAAACTATCACCACCAAACAAATGAGCAACCCTGCAACCGCGGCCGGCACTCTACGTCTGTTCTTTCATGACTGTATGGTTGAGGGATGTGATGCCTCAGTTTTCATATCATCAAACTCATTCAACACCGCCGAGCGCGATGCAGACGTTAACCTTTCCCTGTCAGGGGATGGCTACGAGGTGGTGGTTAAGGCAAAGACTACACTTGAGCTAACTTGCCCTAAAGTCGTCTCCTGCGCGGACATCCTTGCAGTGGCCACACGTGATCTTGTCACCATGGTTGGAGGACCTTATTACAAAATCCGACTAGGGCGGAAGGATGGTTTGGTCTCTAAGGCCTCCAGGGTAGAGGGAAATCTCCCCAGGAGCAACATGAGTATAACCCAAGTGATCAAATTGTTTGCCTCCAAAGGGTTCAGTGTTCAAGAAATGGTTGCATTAACAGGTGGTCACACCATTGGATTCTCTCATTGCATTGAATTCTCCGATAGGCTATTTAGTTACAGCAAGAAACAAGCAACTGATCCTGAGCTCAACTCCAAGTTTGCAGCCGGATTGAGAAATATCTGTGCTAATCACACCATAGATAAAACCATGTCGGCCTTCAATGACGTGTTTACGCCAGGCAAGTTCGATAATATGTATTTCAAGAACTTGCCTAGGGGGCTGGGGCTTTTGGCATATGATCATGCCCTTGTTAAGGACCCAAGAACTAAGCCTTTTGTGGAGCTTTATGCAACAAACCAGACAGTTTTCTTCCAGGATTTCTCTCTTGCAATGCAGAAGCTTAGCATTCATGGGATCAAGACTGCAATAAACGGAGAAGTGAGGAATAGGTGCGATCAGTTCAATTCAATCCAGACTTAGTTTCCTTGTTGTCGAATGAGATCGTATTCATTAGTTTTAATTTTCTGGCATGATAGCTCATTGAACTATTGTTGTTACACCTGATCATGAGGATGCGTTGCTTCATCTTTTACGAATATGGATTATATACCATTGTAATTCTAACAAGAGAAAGGACAAAATATTATATTAGAACAAGGAATTACATCAGAAAAATATAGTTAGTCAATCCATTTATCATCTAAACCAGCATTACTCTTCTGAGCGTTAAAAGCAAGGTCCTAATTGAAGCTCATCAGTGAGAGATGGCTGGAGCCCCTGATCAGGCCTGAATAGACACACTTCTCCAGTTACATCTCTTGGAGAGATATTGATGCTGAGGAAATTCAAAGATTCACTGAAATCATATAATACTACCCTGAAAAGTTTCTGTGGAGAAATGTGAAACAAGTAGCAGAGAGTGACCAGCAAAATTTCCATAGCTGCAACTTTCATGAAACGAACATTAACAAATATATAAATCTGCAGGCACTGGATGTGTGCATGTCCTAAACTCCAAGGCAATAGCAAGTGACGCCCAATGCTGACATAAAACAGTGGCATAGCGGCATTAGGCTTCCTTGACACAATCCAATTTGTGCCAACAGATTCACACCATCCCTTTCCACTACGTTATAGCTTTCAGCCTCCATGCAAGCAACTTCAGTTCGATCCACCTTTTCCATTTGGGTTCTGTGATTCAAATTAAATATCAATTGGATTGGGAAAATAACATTATAAACATAAAAAAAGAAATTGTTGTGGAATGGTTACGTACAAAATGCACCTAGAAATATTACTCACTATGCCAGAAATGCCAAAACGGACAGATCCAATTAAGTTAAATAGGTCCCGCATTTGTTGTGTTACTGCAGCTGCATTCACTTAATTCAGCAAAACATTCACATTTTCTATTTAATGATGAACCATAACCGAAGACATAACTTAAACCCCGAGCATCAAGTAGAGCGGACAAAAAGAATTGGTTTACCTTTTCAACCCTTTATATATTATATATTAATTATCAGATTTATTTTTTTAATTTATTTATATATTGATGATGTTTTTAAAAATCCAACATACTTAGAAATATGATTTTTTAATGGTTAAATAATAGATTTAATAAAATATTTTTACAATTTGATCCATTCTTCATAATTAAGGTGGTAATTTGATATAAAAAGTCTAGTCATTTTTTTTTTTGGTGGATTTTAGAACTTTTAAATACTTAACTATAGAGAATGCAGTAAATATGTAAAGAAACATTGAATCCCATGAACAGGGTTGTTCATTTTTATTTTGGTATATATTAAATGCTTGGTGAAAGGAGAATTGAGAGATTGTGAACCCCACACTTGAGTGGTTTAAGGAGTATTTATATCTCATGGAAAAAAATAATATTGTTTTGTGTATATATTGAGAATTGAGAAATTGTGAATCCCATACGTGGGTAGTTCATAGAGTATTTATATCTCTTGAATCTTGTCTTTTTACTTGAATGAGGGGTTGAAAAGCCATTTCACCCTTATAATACTAATGAGGAACATATATTTATTACATATGCATTAATGAGGGATGAATATCCCTAATATCAACATTAATGAGAGACAAATATCTCTTACATATATATTAATGAGATGAAAATGTGATAGATTTTGAAAGACTTTTATGCACCTATGGATGTAAATGGACTACAAACTCGCTGAGTAAGTCTATGACATTGTATGAAATAAGTAAAATAGTAATTAACTACACAGGGATGAGATGCACACAACCCCTGTACAATTTGAATCTAAGATAAAAAGCCTAGGTTAAACAATACTCAAGACTGGGCTTAGACTACTTGTCAAGATCCAAGGGTGCTAAGAAATGGGCTTGATGTTTAGGCTCAACACTCAATAGGTTGTGCCTCTAAAATTGAACTCGGGTCGCGAGCCTAGGCCCAAACCTATTTCTAGACCCCTCTAAGGTCAGGGTCCAATATACCATTAAACAATTTTATTGACGGATGAATTTTGTTGGTGTAAGACACACAATTCATCGGTAATATTTTTATTGACAGCATCACTGAAGGAATATGTCTGTCAAAATATTGATCATCGATAATTCCCATTTCTGTTGCTATTTCTGTTAGGAAAAAAAAACATTGACTGTCTTACAGATGATGGAAGCGTGCCAAAAAAAATTTCCCCCCTACAACTTTACCGACAAACTTATTTCATCTTATTTCCAACAGTAAATCGCTGATGGCCAGTCTATTAGTAATTATAGTATGAGCAGTAAATATTTCAGAATTCTCAAAAAAATACCAATAGACTTTATCAGTCGGTAATGTCAACGGTAACTCATCGGTGGAACGTATCCATGAGTGATTGTGGCATAGGCAATAAATTTTTTTCAACTCTATCTAATACTGACAGACCTAATCTGCCTGTAAGGTTATCAATATTTATTTAAAATATTTAAAAAGATTATTTAGAATAAATATTTTTTTCAAATATTATATTGATTAATAGTAAAAAAACTAATTAACCAAATAAAATTGTATTAAACATTAAAAATATAAAAATAATATTAAATAATATTCATCCAAATATTTATTACAAATTTAATATATTTCAAAAACAAAATTAAACTAGAATAATGGTGGAACTGGAGGAGGAGGAGGTTTGTTGTTCCCGAGACTGTACGACAAAAAAAAGGTTGCATATGTATCATCAGCTATCCTTGATATAATGTCTATGATCATTTGACAAAGCTGTTCATAATCCATCAAGAGTCATTCATATTGTTGTTTCAAGACCATGAACTCTTCAGACTAGGTGCTAGATACTGATGGAGAACTTCCAATGGTTGAGACACTATGGGTCACCCGTAAGTTTTCGGCCGTAATGTTGGAGAGCTCATAGACCTAATTTTTATCAGATCCACTAAACTATCCTATATCCATCCAAAAAATTGGATTTAAATCCGGATGGATCGAAGGATCATCCCCATATCTATCCCTCAATTGACTATTATAGGTCATTTGATTTTTTTTTAAATCATCATATTCAATTCAAGAAAATAATAGCTTATAAAAAAAATATTATTGAACAAACATACAATGAAGTGTTGAGCACAGTTGTCCACGAACTGTTGCACCCCTTTTTGGCAGTCTTGACTCTGTACGTGCATCTCTACAAACAACTTAATTGGGCTTAACTCATGTCCAAGAGATATAGCCTATAAGGGAAAAAGAGGTTACAAGTTAAATATATTTATAAGTAATAACAAATTAAGTAACGATATATTTTATTTAAATTAATCTTACCATTCACTTCGCATGTGCATTGAACGAAATGGAGCTGTCAATGTGTGGTCATTGAACCATGAATTTATCTGTTCTGATTATTGGCACTGGACTGTGAGCGTTGTGCGAACCGCTCAAACATCACATGCTTAATATATTATGTCCATATATCCTCCAAGTTGAATGGCGGTTTGAATTCCTGCCAAACCGCCACTTCATTCCAACCTTCTAGATCGTTATCTCTGCCATATCTTTTTGCTTTTTTTATGTGTCATACCAAAAATCATGTAACCTACTTCCATAGTAACAAATTAGAATTTATAGCATAAAATTATAAAACAAAAAATTATATTATTTTTTATGGTACCTAATTAGTACTTAAAAGTGCATTTCTATCAAGAATTTATATCATTATTTTGTACTTGAAGCATTAATAACTCTTTAACTAAATTATGTTTTATAATAACATATTTAATAATATAAGATACCTTTAATTTATGATAATTATTCATTTTAAATACAGACCTATCATATAAATAAAAGAATTGATCGATGAGTTTAAGAACTAAAATTGAAAGGACAAAGAGATGGCCAAACATAAAAAAGAGATGCTAGTGCAATCCAAACTGGAATAGTGTTCGGTAATTGGGTCATATTTGAAGCTTTAGTCTTGGATTTGATTCTACTTTATATGGATGGAAAGGTAAGACATAGGCTTACAACTTTCATGTGGAGGTCTAGTTTTAATAAAACTATTTTTAAGTTTAAATTGTAGCAGCAACAAAGAAGTCTGAATCTGTCCTGCAACCCGAATACGGTTCAGTGTTTGGCCCATATATAGAGTTCTAGAAGTTCAAATGACCTTAATTGTTTTTTCCTAGAAAGTTGAGACAATTTCCTTGAAATTTTATATTTTTTAGTGATTCCAATTCTAACATTATCAAGGATATTTTGGGCAAACAATGGAAGATAAGGATTGTCACCAAGTCAAGAGTTAACCATCCACTCATCATTTAGTCATCAAATCAATAGTTTCTAATTTTGGCCTATAAAAGGAGGCATTTGCCATGCATTTAAGCATCTTGATTTCAAGATCAAGATCATACTCTTGCTTTCTCTCTTTGTATTTTTGTAATGCTTAAATTTTGCTTTTATTAATATCAAGTTTATGCCTTTCATTTCCTTTTCTTTACTTAGTTAACTTTTATCTTATTTATGTTCTTATCTTGTTTATTTATGTTTCTCTCTTTTATTATGTTTAGCTAAGTTTATTATGTATAGGTGAAAATGTTACACTAATGGTGTAAGAATAAATATAGTGTAAACTCAACATGGACTTTAATGTTTAATACTAACATGTTTTGTATTTGTTATCTTGTTCACTCTTTAATACTTTGCTTGTTAAATGACAAATTTAGATTTATTTGTATAACACTTGGTACAACAAATGCTTGACAATTTCATAGCTCGTATTGTATGGTATAATTGACGCCTAAGATGTAAAAGGAACTTGATTTGTTGTTAACATAAGTTATAATCATGAATGTCTAACAACATTTACAAGTATTAGCATTAATCGAATAAGATAACTAATATAATCATGTTAACAATTTATAATCTGATTGAAACCTTCTTTGTGTGTGGTTTTCAATTGAATGATAAGAGTTTATACTATACTTGTTTGACATACCATTAGTGGATCCTCTAACCTTAACATTTGTTGTTATCATTATTTAATCCTTGCTTTAATCTTCCATATCAAAGTTCTCATCAACTTCTTCTTTATTATTATTATTATTGTTATTATTACTACTACTACTACTACTAGTACTACTATTATTACTATTACTATTACTATTACTATTATTATTCTTACTACTACTACTACTACTACTTCTATTATTATTGTTGTTGTTGTTGTTGTTGTTATTGTATTATTGTTATCTATAATTTATACAATTAACCTCCTTATGGTTTGATCCCGGTCTTACCAGGTTATTTATTACTTCGACACTCCTGTACTTGGAAGAAAACATCAATCTTTTGGTCGTGTCAGTACCTATTTGCTGTATGATTCTCCTATACCCTCCTCACAACATTATTGTTCATGCTATCTCACTCAAATTTGTGCTATGTATAAATAATTCATTTAAAATAAAAAATAGTATAAGATATAAAATTATATAAATAATTTATTAAAAATAAGCTAGAAATTAGAAGTTAACACCTATCTGAAATCGTTGAAACCATGCATCGATATTAGATTTTCACTCAGGGTGTTTGGAAACCTGACTCCATTGAAATAATAAAATCTCCATCGATGATTTAAATGCTGATGTTATTGTCTAGGCAAACTCAATGTTTATGAACCTAAAATTAAATAAAATTAATAAAATATTAATTATTTGTTCATAAATTATGTTATAAGTATATATATATATAAAAAACTAAAACCTAAATAAATTGACATTGAAATGTCATCCTTTTATTATGCCTAGTTCTTCGAGTGAATTGATCCCAAGCACATCGTCTTTGTGTTGTGAAATCGCGTTAAAAGAGGCATCATCATAAGTTGGAGCGAGTGCTTATTTGTGATCAGTACTTAAAGATTAGTCATCCTCTCTGCTAGAACAACTAGCTGCAACCGTCTGCTAATGATGTACTGTTGATTTCATTCAACGCACCTACATAAATTTATACAAATAATTATATAATTAAATTTAATTATTTAAAAAAATTCAACATTACCTCCCCTGTATTGAAGGCTACCCACATTATTCAAACATGCAAATATTTACAATAACCACAAACTAATTGACTTTATTAAAAATCTTATATACAATCGTTATCTATAGAAAATTTAACAACTATATATTTTCAACTAACATTTATAGAAATATATAAATGATAATTAAAATTAATAAAAATAAAAAAATAAAAAGCAATAATAGAATAAAATTGAGATAAAATAATTAAATTTAATTCTTTATTTTGAATTATCATTTCCATGATAAATTCAATAATAACAATTAAAATTCAATTAAATTTTCAATAATTCTATTGATGCTTTCACTATTTTTCTTTGTTTAAATATTATAATTCCTTAGTCAACCTAAATATGCAAAAACAACAACAATAACAACAACAACACCAAACATCTTCAAGCCAACACTTGCTCATATTAAATGCACAACCATAACAAAAAAAAGAAAACACTTGTGGAATTATTGAAACAATAAACACTTCTTCAAAAAACATAAAACATTATCCAATAAATGTAAATATAATACATTATAAAGCATCAACAAATTTTTTACATAATTTCAATTTTATTATACAATGAAACATTACATTTAAGTTAATTCAATTTTCCACAATCTAAATATTTCTAAATAACTAGTGAGTTGGGCAATTAAGTTAGGAGAATATGGACTCTTATAAGACCATGATTAAAGGGCAAGCCTTAACAGACTTTATAGCTAAATATTCTTTTAAGAACAATGTTTAAGACAAGCTTGTGTCAATGACTAATCAACTAATCCCTCTAGGTGAAGCAATAATTGATATTAGCTTTATTAGAATGTGAATTATAAGGGCTTTAGATTAGTAAAAATCAATGAAGAAGACATACATATATTAAACACCAATGGCCGGGCCAAGGGGTTAAAAATATGCATATAATAGAAATGTGTTTTCTTAATTTGAATTGTGCTTTAACAATCCATAATATTAGGTGTAAAATAAGTTGATATTGTTAATTAATAATTAAATGAATTGTGTAGTAATGTTGTTGATGAAGTAATTAAATTAGTGATGAGTTAATATTATTGATTTATAATTAAAAAAGTTATGTGGTAATATTGTTGATGAAGTAATTAAATTAGTAATGAGTTGTTATTGTTGATTGATAATTAAATGGGTTATGTAATAATGTTGTTGATGATGTAATTAAATTAATGATGAGTTGATATTTTTGATTTATAATTAAATGAGTTACGTGGTAATATTGTTGATAAAGTAATTAAATTAATGATGAGTTGATATTGTTGATTGATAATTAAATGGGTTATGTGGTAATGTTATTGATGAAGTAATTAAATTACTGATGAGTTAATATTATTGATCTATAATTAAATAAGTTATATATGTAGTAATGTTGTTGATGAATTAATTAAATTAATGATGAGTTAATATTGTTGATTTGATAATTAAATTGGTTATGTGGAAATGTTGTTGATGAAAAAATTAAAATGATGATGAGTTGACATTGTTGATATAGAATTAAATTGTTGATGTGATGATATTATTGACATAATAATTTAGCTAGTGATGAAATGAACATGTAGAAGTGAAGAAGGCTATAAGAACTACTCAGCAGACAGGTTGAGCTAGTAGAACATAAACATCAGGTAGGTGTTTAACACCTTGAACTTTTTAAATTTTAGATATTTAAGTCATTTTTATAATAAATGAAATTTTATGTGGCACGATGATAAATTTTCCATGTTAATTTGTTTTCTAATTATCAACTAATAAACCAGTTATCCTAGTTTTAAACTAGTGTCTTGTGAATGAGCGACTAGTAAACCATTATCATGATTTGGAACTAGTGTCTAATTATTCTAGTTTGGAATTGGTACCCTATGAAATAAATAATTTTAGATTGGACTTCATAAATAATTTTAGATTGGATTATTGATTTGTGACTAGTATTCTAGGAATGTGTTATAAATTTAAAAATTTCTTTGTGAGTAATTAATATATAAATAAAATTTTTAATTTACTCTAATTGATCATGATTAACTTGTAAATCATTGTGCGGATTCATCTCAATGTCAAATATCCTAGTAGCTATGGATAATACTCTTATTATTAGTAGATCTTTTGGTCATTTTAAGCAAAAAAATAAATGCTTTCTATGTATTTTAAAGATCATTTTGTTATGTATATATGAATCTAAATAAACTAGTTTATTTAACTTGTATTTTGTTATGCAGTTATTTTCCAAGAATAATGGTGAAATATAAGCACTTGATTAATATCATTTGTTTAATAATATTATATAAAAGATTAAATATGATTGAAGGAGGAATATCAAATGTATAATTTGTGATTATGTGTATAATTGTTAAGATAATTTTTTTCTTTTAATTTGATAAGATGATTATTCTTTGAATTAATATGTTAGAAAATATAAAATATTGTTGATTGTGAAAATGTTGGAATAAAATAAAAATACTAAATTGTTGAAAGTGGTTTGTTTTAGACTAGTGTTGAAATTGTTGATAACTTGGAATATACTAAATCAAGGAAAACCCTACTAAATTTTTTATAAAAAAAATAATTATGAAATTTTAGATAAATTATTTAAAATTCTAGGGCTGTTAGATACAGAAAGTTTAAGTCCATCTTTTTGGAAAAGATAAAGGTAAATAATTTTTAATTGATATTATTTCAAGAAAAGAGAATGAGAGGACGGATATATTGTTGAAACTAGCAAGCTCTAATTTAATTGAACACTTTTTCGATGTATGAATTGAAATCCTGAAAAAACTAAACATAAAAGATGGATTAATGGCCACCATAGGTGACACAAAGAACAATAGGAGATCTCCTTCTATATACTTACAAGGAAGTTGCTCCCAGAAAAAAAAATGAAACAATTCATGTAACTAGATGAGCAAGAGGATCTTGTTTGGTTGAGAGAGAGTCTTATAGAGACGATATGCCCTGACTTCTTTGTTAAAATGCTTGTCTTCTAAAGAAAACACTTAAGTTTTTTCTTTATTTTTGTTTTTATTTTATTTTTTTAAGCTCATATTTTTTTTATTTTTTTATTGGCTCATTGTTTTCCAAAACTAAATAAAATATACTAAAAAACTAAAAATCTTTAAAATTTTATAAAATAGCTATTTAAAAAATAAAGAATTTTGAAGGAGATATAATTTTTTTTTTATATTTTTAATCTAATAAAATTAAAAAATTGGGGATAGAAAATGAGTTATGAAAATCCCACATAAAGACTTTGTACGAAAAGTTATGCACAAGGTAATTTTATGAAATTTGAAGTAAGTTGTGACATTTTACTTAAAATCAATCAAATGTGCAATTTCAAAATAAAATCCGAAGGTGGTTTCTAAGTTGATCGATTTTTTAATGAGGAAATTCACGAAATTAAGGTCTCAATCATTGGAATAAAAAAAAGAAGCTTTTGTTTTATTTATTTATTTTTTATACTATATAAGATTAAAAAATATTGAAAAACATCCACCAAGGTATATTACATGGTCGCATGGAGTTGAGAGGCGAAGTGGGATCTTTTCGAATAGACAGATAAATATCCTATGTTTTTCCTGACAGGATCAGCACATCCTGATATCAATTCCCATTACCTTGTCCGTAGAAAATCTACACAGCTACTTCTGTGAAAACCAGGAGGCGGCTATTTACTTACCGAATTTTCATTTCCATGACAAAACAAGTCTAGTCCGAATGCCATTCCATGCATCTTACCGTTTATACCCTTTCCACAGATAAAAATATATTATCTTAGTAAGATTTTCTCATTACTCTAGAATTTTTGAGAATTATTTTATTTATTTTTTCAGTAAAATTTCTTACAATGATTTTCTTTTTAAATTAGGGCAAGACATTTTAACCAAAATTATGTTTTGTGTACCTAATATTTCTAGTTCAGCAAATTCAAGACTATTGGATTAAATTGTTTAATGGTTTGTTTGTTTTTGTATTTTAAAAATTTTTTAAAAATTTAATTTTTTTTAGAAAAATTAATACTGTTTTTGGTATTTTTAAATTATTTTAAAAATAATTTTTTAAAAATTAAAAAAATATTATTTTAATACAATTCCTCTAAATATAACAATGGGAACAATTTGATTTAACTATGTGTAATATAAGGATTTTTTTAAAAATATTTTTTTATTAAAAATACATTATAACACAATTGTCTAGTAGTGCCCAGAGAAAGTTGCCGGCATACCTATCGATTCCTACCATCGTCCATTGGTGCTCGGAACGCACAAGTCAACATGAAAACGAAAGCCAGTAATCAAGAACAAGTCAATAAAGGATCATATAATGTGAAACTCTTGGCAAAGGTCAGCTGCAATTATTCATGTAAAATATCCAATAAAACTAAATCCAAGCTTTGTTTCCAGCCATTTGTGTGCGCAGCCACCACATTCCAAAAATCTTACAACCTTGCTTACAGTCAACTGATCTCAGCAACAAAAGAGAGAGACACAGATGCATGAAACATTAAAGAACAAGAGACAGTAAATAATTACAGACTTTACAATTATCAAAAATTGGTAGAGTTTGGACCGTGCAAGCTTCTCCCACCACCTCTGATTCCACCAAATCCCAAAACCTCCTCCCAGTCAACCGCCTCCTCCCATTCAACCTCCTCCTCACTCCCTCTCATCACCATCATCAAGATCCTCTTCGCTTTCTCTCTGGCTCTATTGCTCCCTCGCTCTTCAATCTCCCTCAACACCTCCTCTGCTCTTGCCTCCTTAGCCAATCCCTTAAACCTCATACTCCCATGACTCAACGCAAACAATGCAGCTACACAACTCTCCTGGATTACCTCCGAATGCCCTCCACCACCCTCCCTTAAGATCCCTACCAGTATTGCCACCGCATTCGAATCAAGCATGGCCGATCTCCCTTCATTACAAGCAGCCAAATTACACAGCACAGGCAGCAACCTGCTTGCCGAATCACCAGAATTCACCATACTCAACAACATCGAAACAGCACCGAGTTTGACCAATTTAACCCGGTTACTCTGCATTAAACTCAAATGGTACAACGCCATTGCCGAATCATGGCGTGCTCTCTCACTCTCCGCCTTCAACGCCTGCATCAACGGCTGCAATGCACCTAGAACACCAATCGCCATTCTATTCTCATCCTCTAGAGCTAAACTAAAGAAAGCACCAGCAGCGTGCTCTTGCGCTTCACTAAACCCTCCTTTTAACACATCAATCAATATAGGAATAAAACCCGACCGCACGATTTTCACCTTGTTTGCTTTCTCTAATGACAGATTAACAAGAGAAGCAATAGCATTTGTCTTGACAACAAAATGTCGTGAAGCAATTAAAGCACGAAGTGCAGGGAGTAATCGAGGCGTACAAAGTGAAACTCTGAGTTCTACTTTCGTTCTCGTGATCTTTCGCAGCCAAATCACACCTTCTTCTTGATCACGTAAATCAACACTTTTAAGCTTTTCCACTATCTCATCTTCTTCACGCAAGCACGAAGAATTCGAAGAAGGGTCTTCGGATTCTGTGATCGAATTGGCCGACGAGGATGTGGAAGAATAGCACGCTGGCCGAGTCGCCAGAGGCAAACGAGTGAGCGGACTAGCTGCTGGAGTGGCGGCTGTTTTGACAATCACGGGTTCTTCGGAGGAGCTGGAGTAGAAATGGTTGACTCGGTTAGTCAACTCAGTGTTGGCGTGAGAGAAAAGAACAGGAGGCTTTTCAGCTACTCCCTCAAGGAGCTCCCTCTCGGAAACTCTAATATCTAGACGGTTCATATTTAATTGCATCGACTTTGATGACGAGAATTTCATTTTTTGGCGGACAATTTCCTCGAGAGAGGAGTAATCGGGTGCCCGAGGGTGCTGGATGCCTGAATTATCACACCAGTGGAGAATCGTTGATTTGATGGCTAAATTGGGGATTACTGTGGTGAAATCAGGGAGGATGTTGTCTTCGAGGGTGGGGGTAAAGCCTAAATCGCGGCAAACTTGCACAGATAGCCGCTCGAAGGTTTGGCCAGAGGAGACAACAACAGGGTCGGACATTAAGGATCCATAAATGGGACAGAGGAATTCTTTAGGAGGAGGTTGTTGGGTTTGAGTAGGATTTGAGCGAGAATAGAAGGAGATTTTCCATCTCCGTTTGCCATTTCCACCCATGGCTTGTGGTGGTGGTGGGAAAATGAAAGGGGTTTTGCTCTCTTGGTGTTGGGGATTGAGAAAGGATGCGGCGGTTGTGGGCATGAACAGACTAACAATTCCTGTTTGTGGCTACTGACTGTGCTGGCGAGGCAAGAAGACTTGGAGGCTGCTGCTGTGAGGAGAGCTTTGGAAGATCAGCCATTAGCCACTGGCAATTTTTTTTTTTTTAATTTTTTTTAATGAATGAACTGGTCCTGTTAGCTGTCAAAGATGTTTTAAGTTGCTTTTGCAAATGAGTTTGCTGTTAACGCTCTCGCTGTTGTTTGCTGGGTCGTCTTTCTTCCTACCTTCCTTGCTTTCTTTCCTTCTTTCCTTTTCTAATATATCTTGGAATTATTTTTCAGGGGAAAGCTATTGCACTTGCAAAGTATATACTTTATGAAAAAAATGGAATCTTGGAGCATTCAAGAAAAATGTAGACGGCAACAATTGGCCACTATTCTAGAGGCATGATCTGCTTTTATTTGCGGAAAAGTCGTGTATTCAAATACTACCTTTTTCATAATTTGAACTCAATTTTATTGTAGACTGCAATTATTTTTAGCAAAAAATATTAAAACAAATGTGTATAGAATTTGTTATTATGATCGTGAGGGTTGTTATTTTATTTCGTATGGATAATGTTTTGTCTCAATAATAAGGTTAGGTATAATGCTACGTGCGCGTGTATAAAATAGATGAATATTTATTGTTTTTTTATTTGGTTGTTTGAATTTAACCGAGGGTTATAACTCCTCATCTTTGAGCTTAATCAAATGCCGAGCTTAAATGCTTGTATAATTGACAAGTTATGAGATCCATTATTTTCAAGCTCAGTTAAGCATTAATTCTAGACATCTATGAATCTGGCTAGTTGTTAAACCTATCATCCTTAGACTCTGTCAAACAAACATTGAGCCCCGACACTTATGGACTTGACAAGTTGCTAGACCAATCATTCCCAGCTTATTATCTTAGGGCTTAGACAAGCACTAAGCCCAGATGCTCCTTGATAGATCAAAGAAATTTTTTTTTATCTTGATAGAATCATAGAACAGATATATTTTATCCTAATAGGATAGAGATATTTTGTAGACAAGTCAACCTTTGTCTTACAAGGAAAGGAAGCACTTGGAGGGCTATCAAAAAGGATAATTTATTTTCCTCATCAAAGAGTCCTCAAATAGATTTTAAAAATGGACTTTTTACAGGTAACGATGATGATGATCAAATTGTGCTTTCACCATGGAAGGGTGAGTTAGATTGTGAAAATTAGGAGATTAATGATTTTATTTCGAGCATGGGCATGACCTTCAAGCTTACTAGATAAAACAAGACTTTATCATTGGTTACTTTAAGAGCTAGACCATTATCATTCCTAATTATCATTGGGTTTAGAGCCTTAAAGTTTTGAAAGATTTTTAACAAGCATTCATAGGATGTTGGTTCAAATCAAGTAACTTCCGGAGTTATTGCAAACCACTGATTTCATTGCCTTTATCATCTTTAATTACTATCAGAGTTGGAACTTTAACGTTTTGGAAAGCCTTTAATAGCTACGAATAGAGTGTTGATTCAGTTTGTGCAACTTTAGGAGTTATTAGTAGCTAAGGTCTCCTGCTAAGCTTACAGACTTGACAGAGTAGATGATCCCTAAGTAATGAGGTTATGTTATCTTTTCCAGTCATATTTCTACAATAACTAAAGAAATTATGTTCATATAGGATAAGGTCTTTTGATGACTACCCATAAAACCTTCATTAGAGAAACACAATTCCCTCTTTTCTTTAGGGCCTTAAAGCAGGATAGAAATGTATTATAATTAATGACTAGTAATGTAAGTTTTATGTATATGAATTATATTGTTCAGAATAAAAAAAATGCTTCACACTTTCTAGGTCTCAAAATCTTTCAAAAATGGAATGAATTTACTCTATCTTATGTGATGGTATATTTACTTTGAAAGTAATGAATGTCTCCCTAATATTACGATGCAATTTACCTTGGAAGGGATTGTCATGTTTACTCTAGTACGACCACACCTTTCTTAAAGAATAGGATAGATGTTGAATAAACAACGGGGATGTATATGCTCTCTCCATCAAACCTTCCAAATATAAAATGAATTTACTCTTTCTAGTATGATAGCACATTTACTTTGAAAGTAACAAATATTTCTCTCGTGCCACAACATAATTTACCTTGGAAGTGATTGACATGTTTGTCCTAGTGCAATCACCTACTCTTTCAAAAATGGGATGGACTCTACCTAGACAAAGAGTTTTCTATTCCCTTGGGAATAATGCCCATGAGGCTTTCTGTAAACTAATTTAAAACCACTCAACACCTCTTCCTACTATGAGGCTTTTTAATGGCCCACCACAAATACATCCAAACTAATGGGTGGACATCTGCACGTGGCATCTCTCTTTGTTATCAAAAAGATAGTTCCTCACAAATCCATCAAGGTTAGATTGTCCATCGCCCATACCAAAAAATGCTTTTTAAGTACGTGATCAAGAGACCCCATCTTTAGAGCACCTCTAATGAGAGAAGAAGATGGGCCCCTATCAGAGGATCTTTCTCCTTTTCACTAATATGGCATCCCCGAACCTTAAGGCCTAATTCAAGGGACCTATGTCCCCTATTGCTCTTTTCAGGTTTTAGTTGAAACTTGAACTCCTTGTCAAGAATTGGAGCTCTTATCTTTTTTGAACTAAACCTAGTTTTTCTTGGCTCCATTAATTCTGGTAAAGAAAGAAAAACCCTTTTAATTCTTTTTAAGATGATTCATATAGTTTTTTCTCGGTTCAAATAAGACGTGACTTGAGGTATCTTCTATGAGAGTAGTTTTTTTTTTTTACAGATCAAATGAAGTAAAAGTAAAGGAATGGTAAAAATAAGAACAACTAGGATTATATAAAAAAAAATCCCCTACATCTCTACCATCAGATGAATTTTTTTTTCTTGTCATCACATATATCAAGAAGGCTACTCAAGCACTACACTAGTGCTAGCCATCATTCCATTCCACAAAGCAAACCTCTTACCCATAGAAAGAAACCACCTAGACCTGAGGATCCTCACGGTACAAAGAGGGATACATAAAGATCTTATAAAAACAATAAAAAGGGTTTCACCTGTTATGGGCAAAAGCTTTTTAAAATCTTCATGTGTGATAATTAAAGATTTAAGAGGCTATTAATGAATTAACATTTATTGCATTTTGTTTAGTTGTTTGAAACTACACTTTTCAAGGCTAACCATGAGAGGGTTATGAACCATCGTCCCTAGACTCTACAAAGTGTTAAGCCCAAACACTTGTAAGTATGGCAAGTTACCAGACTCATAGTCTTAGACTTAATGAAGTGCTAAGCACATACACCTCCTAACATATCAACAATATTTTATTTTAATGAAACTATAAATTAGGGATATTTTACTATGATGAGACCATAAATGAAAGATATTTTATCATAATTGATCAAAAATATTTTATCTTAATAAAACTATAAATCAGGAATATTTTATCCTAATAGAACAAAGATATTGTATGATAGGCCAATTTTTGCCCGAGGAGCACCTAATGGACTATGGAAGAAGAAAAAAAGATGATCACGCCAGGTTTCAATTTTTTCATTTTGCTTTAACAATGACACTTATATCTTAAAAAAAAAAGCCCCTAATCAAAGGGATAATTGATTTTTTTCTAAATCGATTCCAATTTAATCACTTGAGAGTTTCTAAATAGATAGAAAAAAAATGACATTTTGCGGATAATAATAATATTCTGCTTGTGCATTCACCATAGAAGGGTAAACGGATTCCAGTGAAAGTAAGAGTAAGACTAGTAAAAGAAAAAGAATATATACAAGTTAGCATGGGAGTAGCCAAGTTGTTCTCTTGTTTTCTAAAAAGAAAAGAAAAGAAAAGAAAAAAGAAAGGCTGTTCTCTCGTTGGACAATTGAATAGATAAACTTGTCAAAATAGCAAGAGATATGGAAACTAATTAAAAAAAAAAAAACAAATGGATAAGAAATCTTTAACTTTCTTTTCTTGCTTCTACAAGGATCATTTGATAATAGCTTAATTAACTTCTTCTAGCTATTCGTAAAAAATAAAAAATAAAAAATAAAAATAAAAACTCTTCTTGCCCTGTCAAGCAAATACAAATATTTTCGCCTCAATCACCCCGCTGCTGCATTACCAGTTAAAAACAAAAGTATAAACTTGGAGATTCAGCCCTCACGTTTTATACTTCATAGATAAACATTTGATAAGGCTGAAGATGTCCTTTTGCAATATATATGTAAATAGTTGTTTAAGATACTGTATTAAGGCCTAAGTTCTTGAAAATGAGAATCACAGCATATAATAATATGTCGAGACGCAATTAATATTGTTAATTCGTAATTATTATTTCATAGAAATTACTGTCGTGGCAAGACATTGTCCTTCCATATTTTTGAATTATTTTTGTGACATATATATATATATATATATATATATATATATAAAGGGATTTGAAAGGAACCAAAGCATTCAAACTCTTATGAGTATGCCAGCCTTAAAGAATTTGCCTTTTCGATCTGTCAAGCAGCAACAAATCGTCCCATGCTGTCGATACAAAAATCTTCAGAAAGCAAGATGACACATGGAAAGGTCTTGACCACATGGAAGTCATATGGCTTCGAATAATAATAATTAAAAAAAAAACGTACATAAACCATTTATTAATGTTGCCAACTCTTCAATCTAGTTTTCTATTTCAAAAAATATTTTATCTGTTAAATTTTTTCATCTTACTTAATTCTCTATTCTATTTCTCAATAAATTAATTAATTAAAAATTAAAAAAATATTTATCGATAAATTCCTGACTTGAGCTTAAGAAATTAACAGGAAAATGAATGAAGTTGAGTTTTTAAAATTAAAATCTACTAACAATCCAAAAACTCTAAATTTTTTTATTCACCAACTCAAATGGATAAGCTTGTTGGGCTAGCAAGAAGAAATCATCCAATACTTAACTCATAAGTCAGTAACAATTAATAAGGAAAAAAGACTTGTGATGCACATAAGTGGCCTAGATCATCGTGAAAAAGTTCTGGATTAAGATTGTTTTCAAAGAAAATTCTTCCTTCTTAGTCGCTTGTTATATTATGTTCTTTTGTTGACTTTTTCCTAGACTTTATATATTCAATCAATTCTTTCCTTACATGGGATGAATGTTAATTAAAGAAAATATTGTTTAAAGAATAAAAAAGATTTACAAATATTTTTTTGAATGCAAAAATAATTACAACTTCAGAGATAATCATTTGAGATAACTATCCTATTCACTAATCACTAAGTTTACGCCGTAATCATGAGAATGAGCGCCAAAGTGGGATAGGCCTGGACAAAACGTGTTGTGACACTGTAAAATAGGGCCCTGCTCTCAGAGCATCTAACACTTAGTGGCAACCACGCGCTTAGAAATAATAGATGTACATTGATCATAGAATTAAAAGTTGCATAATGGCTTTTTTCAGTACTCTTGTAGTTTTTACAGCTACTATTTGAAAAAAATTATTTTTATTAAAATTATTTTTAATAAATGTTAGTTTGATAAAATATATATTTGATTAAAAATATAATTAAAATTAAAGTTAAATAAAAAGTAATTTAATATATTTTATTAAGAATATTTTTCAAATTAAGATTATAAAATAATTAAAAGAATTCATCCGATAAGGATTATAGTTTCCATGACTTCTTGAGCATACAATAACATTAGATAAAATATCATCATAAATAAAATTGAGATTGCAATCAAATTCTATAAATGGTACATCATTATGTGATTTATTTCTAATGTAATTATGTAGTGCCATTAAATAATGTTAAATACTAGTTTTTTAAATAAAACACAATATTTAATAAAAAATTTTAGATTTTTTTATTTTTATAGGTTGGAACAGGTCCAATGTATTTAGGTTTGGGCCGGACCTATTCCAACTCATGAATAATGGAGACGTTCTCCACTATTCTGCAAAGTGAACAGTGAATAGTGAATTTGGGCCGGACCTGTTTCAACTCATGACCTGTTCCAATGTATTCTCCACTTTCCACTGTTCACTTTACAAATAGTAGAGACGGAGAAATCCAACAGAAAAAGAAGAAGACGAAGGGGAAGGGGAAAAGCAATGGAGATGAGAGCGTTGTTTTGAAAATTTTTTGAAATGGTTTTCTCGTCATTTGGCAAGAGAAAAGAGAAGGGATTAACGGGGAACAAGGATGGAAATTTGGGAAATGACAGGATTTTTCTAGATCTGAACAATGAAGACCTCATGTTGTTTTGAAATTTTTTTGCAATAGTTAATTAGCTATGCTATTGGTGAAGAAGAGAGGAGAACACACCTTCACGAAAAACAAATCCAAATTACTTTTCAAGAAACTGAGTTCCAGTCTTAGTTTCAGATGGGATCCATGACAATAAAAGTATGGTTAATATCTAACCAGATGCTTATAAATAGCGTTTTCCTATAAACATAGCCGTAACATCCAACACTCTCATAGTCTACCTAAAAAACTATAGAAATTGCATGATGTATCCTTTTTATATATATACATATCCTTTTCTTTATCAATAAATATGGGTAAACAGAAAGTCATATAAACTTTTCTTTATCTTATAATGTTTTCCTTTTAGTCTATCTATATTTTAATGCTTAGTATTACATTTCAAATCTAGAAATTGGATAATGTTTTAAGAAAAATATGTTTAAAATTAATTTTTTTATATTTTATATTATTTTGAT
The DNA here is from genome assembly GCF_000495115.2 of Populus euphratica. Classification (NCBI taxonomy): domain Eukaryota; kingdom Viridiplantae; phylum Streptophyta; class Magnoliopsida; order Malpighiales; family Salicaceae; genus Populus; species Populus euphratica. The sequence goes on from NW_011499976.1 coordinate 603,690, forward strand.
ATGCTGATATTAAAAATAATTTTTTAAAAATAAAAAAATATTATTTTAATATAGTTCTAAGTAAAAAACACTTTGAAAAATAATCATTACCACACTTACAAACACCCTCTAAGACTTAGTGAACTGAAGAGGGTGGTTAGGACTTGGAGAGCAGCTTTAAATTGTTGTGAGTATTTGGAAATGTTATAGTTTATTTATTTATTTTTTTAAATCTGTATTTTATTTGAAAAAATTAAATTAATATATTTTTAGTGTTTTTAAAAGTATGTTAAAAATAAAAAAATTATTTTTAATATATTATTCAAGTAAAAAATAGTTGTAAGTATCTGCCATGTTAGATGCTTTAAACTTATTGGTTTCCTTTAATTTCACTTGAGAGGTACCAAGCTCATTAAAATTAAAATAACTGATTTGCAATCCTAATGAAATATTATTTCTATTATTAGGCTATAATTAGGTTAGTTTTCAATATGTTCAAAATTAAATTAACCTAATTTCTATGACAAGTCATATATAAGAAAGGTTTTTGGAAATGCGGTAGTGGTTGCTTTTCAATCCAAAACATATAAAAATAATTTTTTTTATTTTAAAAAAATTATTTTTGATATTAGTACATCAAAATGATCTGAAAATATCAAAAATATATTAATTTAAACAAAAATAAATAAAAAATTTTAAAATTTTTCAAAAATATTTTCCAACTGCAATGCCAAACACTAACTTAGTTTGATTGTCTAAATTTATTATACTCGATGTTGTCTTGATTAGTACTTAAAAGTGCATTTTTATCATGGTTTTATATCATCATTTTGCACTTGAAGTATCAATAACTCCTTAACCAAAGCATGTTTTATAATAATATATCTAATAATATAAGATACCTTTAATTTGTGGTAAATGTCTATTTTTAATGCAAGTCTATCACATAAATGAAAGGATTGATTGATGACTTGAAGAACTTAAATTGCAAGGATAAAGAGATGACCAAACTTAGAAAAGAGATGTCGGTGCAATTCAAATCGGAACATTGTTCGGTAATTGGGTCATATATAGAGCTATATATCTTAGATTTAGGTCCAATTTATATGGATGGAAAGGTAAGACATAGGCCTACAACTTTCATATGGAGCCCAAGATCTAAAAAGGCCATTATCAAGTCCAAATTGTAGCAACAACAAAGAAGCCCGAATCTGTCTTCCAGCCCGAGCACTGTTCGGTATTTTGGCCATATCTGGAGTTCTAGAAGTCCAAATGAGCTGAATTGTTTACACAAGAAAGCTGAGACAATTGCCTACAACTTTCATGTTTGCAACTGACTCCAGTTTTGACGTTATCAATGACGTTTTGGGCAGACAAGAGAAGATAAGGATTGTCACCAAGTCAAAAGTTGGCCACCCACTTATCAATTAGTCATCAAATCAATAGTTCCCAATTTTGGCCTATAAAAGGAGGCATTTGCCATGTATTTAGGCATCTTGGTTTCCAGATCAAGATCATGCTCTTCCTTTCTCTCTTTGTATTTTTTGTAATGTTTATGCTTTGCTTTCATTAATATTAAGTTTATGCCTTTCATTTCCTTTCCTTTACTTAGTTAACTTTCATGTTCTTATTTTGTTTATCTATTTTGCTTTCTTTCATTATGTCTAGCTAAGTTAGTTATGTCAAGGTGAAAAGGTTACACTAATGGTGTAAGAATAAGTATAATGTAAACTTAATATGGACTTTAATGTTTGATACTAACATGTTTTATATTTGTTATCTTGTTCACTCTTTAATACTTTGCTTGTTAAATGAATAATCTTGATTTATGTTGTATAACACTTGGTACAACAAATGCTTGGCACTTTCATAGCCCATAATGTATGGTATAACCGACACCTGAGCTATGAAAGGAACTTGATTTGTTGTTAACATAAGTTATAATCATGAATGCTTGACGAGATTTACAAGTATTAGCATTAATTGAATAAGATGACTAATGTAATCATGTTAACAATATATAATCTGATTGGAACCTCCTTTGTGTGTGATTTCCAATTTAATAATAAGAGTTTATACTATACTTGTTTGATATACCATTAGTGGAACCTCTAACCTTGACATTTGTTATTATTATTGCTTAATCATTACATTAATATTTCATCTCTAAGTTCTCATCATCATCATCTTCTTCTTCTTCTCTTTCTTTATTATTATTATTATTATTATTATTATTATTATTGTTGTTGTTATTGTTGTTTTATTATTGTTATTTATAATTTGTACAAATAACCTCCCTGTGGTTCGACCCCGGTCTTGCCGGGTTATTTATTACTTCGACACTCCTGCACTTGGGAGAAGACATCAATCTTTTCATCGTGTCAAGTTTTTGGCGCCGTTGCCGGGGAGGTAAGTTTTTGTATAAATTATAGTATTTATTTTATTTTCTCTTTTCACTTTTCTTGTATATAACTTTGTTTCTTTTTATTTTGTTTTCTTCCTCCTTCTTTTGCTTTCTTCTTCTCTTTTATTTTATTCCTGCACGTGCATGAGAGTGTGGTCACGTACATCAAGTGGTAGACTTTGTAGGGTATCCTCATCATTTTCAGAAAATATGGCCGAAGAAGATAATCAATCACTTCATAATGAGAATAATGAGAATAACCGTGCTAGAACACTTAGAGACCACATGAATCCCACAAGAACAAGTGCACCATCATGCATAGTTTTTCCTCCTGATGCATCTCGTTTTAATTTTAAACCAGACATTATTCAACTTTTACCTTCTTTTCATGGCTTAGAATTGGAAAATCCATACTTGCATTTAAAGGAATTTGAGGAGGTCTGCAACACATATAATAACTTAAATTGTAGCATGAACACCATTAGATTAAAGCTTTTTCCTTTTTCATTAAAAGATAAAGCTAAAACATGGCTACAAAATTTGAGACTAGGATCCATTCGTGCTTGGGATGAAATGCAACAACAGTTTTTAAAGAAGTTTTTCCCATCTCATAGAACAAACTCTTTCAAGAGACAAATCACCACTTTCACTCAAAAACCAGGAGAAACATTTTACCAATGTTAGGATAGGTATCGAGACTTGCTTAGTACTTGCCCTCATCATGGTTTTGAAACATGGAGATTGGTTTCACATTTCTATGAAGGGTTAACACCTAAAGATAGGCAAATGGTTGAATTGATGTGCAATGGAACTTTTGAAGATAAAGACCCTGATGAAGCAATGGAGTACTTAGACTTGTTAGCTGAAAATGCTCAAAATTGGGACACCGCGGGTACTTATGAGGCACCGAGTAAAACTCAACCTCATACATCTAATGGAGGTATGTACAACCTTAGGGAAGATCATGACCTTTAGGCCAAGTTTGCATCTTTAGCTAGAAAAGTCGAGGCACTAGAATTGAAAAAGAGTGGTCAATTAAAATCTGTTGAAAACATTGTGTGTCAAATCTGTGAAACAAATGAACACTCAACCAATGATTGTCTAACCTTGCCTTCTTTTAAAGAATGTCTCCATGAACAAGCCCATGCTTTAAACAATTTCCAAAGGGCCAACCATAACCCATACTCCCAAACATACAACCCTAGTTAGAGAAATCACCCAAATTTCAATTGGAAGAGTGAGAACAACAATGCACAAACTTCACAACCACCATTTCAAGCACACCACAATTTCCAAAATTCTCATGGATATGCACCTCCTTATGCTCCACCTCCTAGAAGAAATCTTGAGGAAACATTGCATGCATTCAGTGAAAAGCAAGAGACAATTAATACTCAACTTGTTCAAAACATGACAGATTTTAAAGATACTCTTGCTAAATTAACATCCGCTCTTAGTTTCCAAGAGAAAGGTAAGTTTCCATCTCAAACACAACAAAATCCCAAAGGGCAATACAATGCAAATGCAAGTAGTTCCGGAAGCCAACACATGGATCAAGTCAAATCAGTCACTACTCTGCGCAGTGGTAAGGTTATTGAAAAACCCTCTCTTGAACCTTATGAGAAAGATGATGAGTCAATCTCTGAGGGTAAGGAAGGGGATGAATCTGAAAATTGCAAAGAAACGACTGATTCACCACCAGCACTTCCATTTCCTCAAGCCATGACCAAACAAAGGAAAGTCAATCACAATTCTGAAATTTATGAAATTTTCAAACAGGTAAGGATCAATATACCTTTGCTGGATGCTATTAAACAGGTTCTTTCCTATGCTAAATTTTTGAAAGATCTATGCACTGTGAAGAGGAAACTGAATGTGAAAAAGAAAGCCTTTCTAGCCGAACAAGTAAGTGCTATTCTTCAAAACAATAATGCTTTGAAATATAAAGACCCTGGTTGTCCTACAATTTCTTGCTTTATTGGAGAACATAAAATTGAAAGAGCCTTAATTGATCTTGGTGCTAGTGTGAATTTACTTCCATATTCAGTCTTTCAGAGTCTCAATCTAGGTGAGTTAAAACCAACTTCTATATCTCTTTTACTTGCCGATAGATCTGTAAAAGTGCCTAGAGGAATAATTGAAGATGTGTTAGTACAAGTCCATAAATTCATTTATCCTATGGATTTTATTGTCTTAGACACAGAACCTGTTGAATCATGTAATTCATTTCCTGTTATTTTAGGACGTCCGTTTCTTGCAACCTCTAACGCATTGATTAATTATAGGAATGGACTGATGAAGCTATCATTTGGAAACATGACATTGGAGATGAATATTTTCAACATTTGCAAGCAACCTGGAGATGATAATGATTTACAAGAAGTAGATCATATTGATGAATTAGTTTATGATCAATTTGAATCTACTTTAAGTAAAAATGAATTGGATGAAACTGAAGATTTGCAAATGATTTATTCTGAGGAAGAAATCACGAATGAAACAAGCACCGAAAATGTTGATGCGAATCTTTTGTCAACAGTGACAACAGATTCGACATCTGACATCACACCAATCGATGATTACTTTCCTAACAAATCCTTACTTTCTCTTAGTTCAATGCCTTGGTATGATAAAAATATTAATTTTCTTGCTTTAGGAGATTTGCTAGTTGATTGGAGTACCCAAGACAAAGAAAAGTTTTTGAACGAAGTGAAGAGCTTTTATTGTGATGACCCTAACTTATTCAAATATTGTCCTGATCAAATATTTCAAAGATTCATTCCCGACAATGAGGTAAGTAGTGTCATTAAACTTTGTCATTCTGAAGCATGTGGAAGTTATTTCTCGTCAAAAAAGACAGCTGCAAAAATCTTTCAAAATGGATTTTATTGGCCCACCATGTTCAAGGACACACATGCATTCTGCAAAACTTGTGAAAATTGTCAAAAAATTGACACTGGCCAAAAAGTTTTGTTTTATGATTCTCAACTCTATGCATTCCCTAAAGAGCTAAGATTAAGATGGACCAATCCTTATGGGGCCTGTGATATTGAGAATTCAATGAATGACAATGATTTTAAGGAAAATGGACATCGTTTGAAAGCTTACTTTGATAATTTTCCTAGTGAAAATGAATCAGCTGGTTTGAATGATCTTGTAGATAAATGTTGATTATTTTGTTTTTCTCACATTTTCTTTTTTGTGTTTCTTTTTGAGTGGTTTTTGCTAGTTTCTCTCACCCCGGTCAAATGGCGGATAACGGTACTCCGTGACTTAAGTCGGTTCTTTCAGTTTCCCACAATTACTGATATCTGTGTATATATCTATGCAATTCTTCGAAGCTCTCTTCCAATTCTCATTTGAAAATGGACACTAATCTTGAAAAATTGAAAAAGTATTTTCCCGCTCTGCCTCAGAATGCGATTACAAAAATTTACCGTGCTAGATGTGCAAGATTGAGATTGTTAATGAATCATGGAATTCCTGAACATATTCGCTAGTTGATTGAAGCAAAGATCCGATTATCAGGTGAGTCCTCTAACTTCTTCATTTCACACATGCTTGGAACAGGTAAAAGCACTTTTGCAAAGAAGCGTCGTGCAAAACAACTAGATGTCTATCATCGATGTGCTAGATGGACTTGTAATACACAATGTCGTTCTTTAGGAATGGTATCTATAAACCGTGAAGATAAAATACAATTCATTAAGGATGGCCTGAGTAAGGAGTCTTTAGATAATCTTCTATTGACTCTTGAGACGCATCCTAGTGGAGATGTGCATCGTGCAATTCATGATTTATGGCCACTATTTCATAAATAACATGATCGACTTAGTCTTGGGAATCTGACTAAAAAAGACCCTGTTTGCCAGTTTTTAAGAAAACTGGATGGGAAGCCTATCCCCGACCCATATAGGGCGTTTAAGCCGTTCTTGGACGTAAAACCAAGGGAAGATGTGAGCCACAATCACAACTACCTGTACATACACATGCTTTTTTTTTCAAAAGTAAATAAATAAATAAATAAAGAGAGAGAGAGAGTGTGTGAGACTCCAGCTGGCCTACATATAGGTGTTATGATTGCCTTTCTCATTTCTCATCTATAAAACCCTCTCTTCCTTCCTTTCATTTCTACTCAACCCATACATTAAACAAATACAAAAGTGTGTAGAAATGGCAAGTTCCTCAAGTCATCAAATAAGAAATATTTGTGTTTTCGGTGGATCTAGTCCTAGGAAAGAAAAGGAGTTTTTAGAATCAGCAAATCATCTTGGTCAGGTGCTAGCTGAGAGAAAGATTCATTTAGTATATGGGGGAGGCAGTCTTGGGTTAATGGGAGGTGTGTCAATAGCTGCATTTTTAGGAGGTAGTCAAGTTTTGGGGGTCGTCCCTGAAGCTTTGGCACAAGGGGACATCATTGGAAAAACAATTGGAGAGGAACTTCAGGTCTCCACAATGTCGGCTCGAATGAATGCAATGTTTAATCATGCTGATGCCTTCATTGCTTTACCAGGTGGTCTAGGCACATTGGAAGAGATCTTTCATATTTCCTCTTGGGCTCAATTACACATTCACTATAAACCTATAGGTTTGTTAAATGTTAATGGTTATTATGATAAGTTGTTGTCTTTTCTTGATCATGCTGTGGAACAGGAATTTCTAACATCTTCTGCACGACAAATCATAATCTCTGCTACTACTGCTGAACAATTGATTAACCAACTACAATCTTTCATTCCTGTGATTGATCCTTCCATGAGTCGCATAAATTGGTCATCTAAGGAAAGTCGTAAAAAGCTTAGATTGGATTTGAGCCTTCATTTGTGAATTTTTGTGTCTTTTGGTTTTATTATTGTGTTTTGTTATTTCTTATTTTTGTTTCAGTGTGTTTCAGGTTTTGTCAGTGTTCGTTATTTCAGGTGATATCTTCTATACTCTATCTTTCTACCTTAAAACATTGAGGACAATGTCTCGTTTTGGTTGGGGGGAGAGGGTAGTAGTTGATAAAAAAAAAAATTGTTTTTCATTTCATAAAGCATGTGCATAATTGTTGTTACTAAGATGGCAGAGTAAAGGAGCTCTTTTGTTAAAGTGACTCTTGAGACGCATCTTAGTAATCATTCTTAACAAGGTCTATTATAATACTTCCTGAAATATTCAGATTTACAAACTCTCGCATTGTTATCACTTAATTCTGCTCATATACTTATTTAACATGTATTCTTAAACCTTAATTTACACACACACACTTTAACATATGATTGTGGGTTGCATATTGGATTATTACATTATTTATGTTCTTTTGTTAAAGGTAACAACTAAGGGAAAGGGATTGTATATAATTAAAAAACAAAAAGAAAAAAAAATAAAAAAAAGAAAAAAAGAAAAAAAAATGATGATAATAAAAATGTAGATAAGTTTGGTTTCGTAGCCTCCCTAACCTAAGCAATTAAGCCCGTAGGGGTGTCTTAACACCTAATACCCTAAAATACAAATTGTTTTTCTATTTTACGCTTTGATTACTAGGGACTAGTAATAAGCTGGTTGGGGGGTGTGATTAGTACTTAAAAGTGCATTTTTATCATGGTTTTATATCATCATTTTGCACTTGAAGTATCAATAACTCCTTAACTAAAATATATTTTATAATAATGTATCTAATAATATAAGATACCTATAATTTGTGGTAAATGTCTATTTTTAATGCAGGTCTATCACATAAATGAAAGGATTGATTGATGACTTGAAGAACTTAAATTGCATGGATAAAGAGATGGTCAAACTTAGAGAAGAGATGTCGGTGCAATCCAAACCGGAATACTGTTCGGTAATTGGGTCATATCTGGAGCTACAGATCTCAGATTTGGGTCCAATTTATATGGATGGAAAGGTAAGACATAGGCCTACAACTTTCATATGGAGCCCAAGATCTAAAAAGGTCATTATCAAGTCCAAATTGTAGCAACAACAAAGAAGCCCGAATCTGTCTTCCAGCCCGAGCACTGTTCGGTATTTTGGCCATATCTGGAGTTCTAGATGTCAAAATGAGCTGAATTGTTTACACAAGAAAGCTGAGACAATTGCCTACAACGTTTAGGTTTACAACTAGCTCCAATTTGGACGTTATCAATGACGTTTTGGGCAGATAAGAGAAGATAAGGATTGTCACCAAGTCAAAAGTTGGCCACCCACTTATCAATTAGTCATCAAATCAATAGTTCCCAATTTTGGCCTATAAAAGGAGGCATTTGCCATGCATTTAGGCATCTTGGTTTCCAGATCAAGATCATGCTCTTCCTTTCTCTCTTTGTATTTTTTGTAATGTTTATGCTTTGCTTTCATTAATACTAAGTTTATGCTTTTCATTTCCTTTCCTTTACTTAGTTAACTTTTATGTTCTCATGCTCTTGCTTTCTCTCTTTGTATTTTTTGTAATGTTTATGCTTTACTTTCATTAATATCAAGTTTATGCCTTTCATTTCTTTTCCTTTACTTAGTTAACTCTTATCTTATTTATGTTCTTATTTTATTTGTTTATTTTTCTTTCTTTTATTATGTTTAACTAAGTTTATTATGTCAAGGTGAAAAGGTTACAGTAATGGTGAAAGAATAAGTATAGTGTATACTTAATATGGACTTTAATGTTTGATACTAACATGCTTTGTATTTGTTATCTTGTTCACTATTTAATACTTTACTTGTTAAATGACTAATCTTGATTTATGTTGTATAACACTTGGTACAACAAATGCTTGACACTTTCATAGCCCATACTGTATGGTATAACCAACACCTAAGCTATGAAAGGAACTTGATTTGTTGTTAACATAAGTTATAATCATGAATGTTTGACGAGATTTACAGGTATCAGCATGAATTGAATAAGATGACTAATGTAATCATGTTAACAATCTATAATCAGATTGAAACCTCCTTTGTGGGTGGTTTCCAATTGAGTAATAAGAGTTTATACTATACTTGTTTGACATACCATTAGTGGAACCTCTAACCTTGACATTTGTTATTATCATTGTTTAATCCTTACATTAATATTCCATCTCAAAGTTCTCATTATCATCTTCTTCTTCTCCTTTTATTTATTATTATTATTATTATTATTATTATTATTATTGTTATTATGACTACTACTACTACTACTGCTAGTATTATTATTATTATTATTATTGTTATTACTATTATTATTAATGTTGTGGTTATTGTTATTGTTGTTGTATTATTGTTATTTATAATTTGTACAATTAACCCCCTGTGGTTCGACCCCAGTCTTGTTAGGTTATTTATTACTTTGACACTCCTGCACTTGAGAGAAGACATCAATCTTTTAGTCATATCAGTTCCCTTCTGAACTACCTGATGGTTTACCCCCTATGCGTGATGTTTAACACGCCATATATTTTGTTCCTAGAGCCATGTAACAACGCACACTAGGAGGTCCGTTCTATTTACCGCATATACGACACGGATGGTAAGATTAATTTAAATAAAATATATCATTAAATTAAGTTGTTATTAATAAATCTTTTTTCATTATAGGCTATATCTCTTGGACGTGAGCCGAGCTCGATAGAGTTGTTTGTGGAGACGCACGTGCGGAGTCAAGATCGCCAAAAAGGGGTGCAACAATTCGTTGATAATCGTGCTCAACATTTCATGGTATGTTTGTTCAACCATTTTATTTTGTAAGTTATTATATTTATGGAATTGAATATGATGATTACTTTTTTTATTTTTAGGAGACCTATAATAATTGGTTGAGGGAGAAATACAGGGATGATATTTTGACCCATCCAGAATTTGATCCGGATTTATGGATGGAGGTTGGATTGTCAAGTGTACCCGATAAAAATCAGGTTTATAGGCTCTCCAACACTACAACCGACAACTTGTGGTCGACCCGTAGTGTTTCAACCATTGGGAGCTCCCAATCTAAGGAGTTCGTGGCCTTGCAACAACAACAGCTCAGCTCACCAAAAAATATGACCATTTATCAGCGGAGTACGCATAACTCAAAGCGTCTTATGCATAACAAAGAGTGGAGTCTACACAACAAAAAGCAGCTTATGAACAGCTTCACGAAATGATCATGAGCATAGCAAACATAGAGTGGAACATGTGCACCTAATCCTTTTTGGCCATATAACCACCAGCCTCCTCCTCCAGGACCTTCTCCTCCTCTAGCTCCACCTTTATATTAATTTGTAATAAACATTATTTACCTTTAAAATTTCATTTAATTTTTTTTTGAAACATATTATTTGTAATGAATATTATTTAACTTTGATTTTTTATTTTTGATGTTTAATATGAATTCTATTTGCATAATTGGTTTATATTACCGTTAATTTATATAATTTTATATTATGTATTCTAAATAATTTAGAAAAAACTATTACAATAGCCTTTACCGACAGAATGAATCTGTCAACATTTGAGAGTAGTTGCCACATTCACCAACACATTTACAAACAGATATATTCGGTCGGTATTTCATACACTCATCGACAGATGACAATAGCTATCACAATTTACCGACGGATATATTCGGTCGATATTTCAAAACACTCACCGACACATTTACCAATGAATTGTTGCCATCAATTAAACATGATATCACCAATAGATTAAAATATGTCGGTATATTTCACGCGAGAAACTTTTTTTAGCACGCAAATTCTGTCTGTAAAACCATCGACAAATGGTTTTTTTGTGTTTCCAACCGATACAGTGACAGAATGTGGAATTACAGACGAGAGGAAAGCCAACTTACGTAATCCACCAGTGAAGATGTCGGTAAATAAATCACCGACAAACTAGTAATCACACACCAACGGAATATTTTCATTGGTAAAACTGTAAAATATTGAATTGAATTGAGGACTTGATTGAACAAATTACAAATTAAGGACCAATGTGAAATTTAATACATTTTTCCTCCTTTTCCTTTTAAATGAAATGATGTATTTTGACCAAAATGGCAAAATAGAGTCGTTTCATGCACTATTCATTAAAAAAAACCCTTAAACGGTGTTGTTTTGAACGGCACCATCATCTTCTTCCCCTAGACATGTAGAGAACAAGGGAAGAAGATTTTTTTCTCCTCTGTTTCTCACCAATTTCCCTCCCCTGGATGACTTAAAAAAGATGCTGACATAACCCACTTTCCACGTGTTACAGGGGTCGTGGAGGGGCGGCAGCATAGTGGCTCCCCCAGCCACGTCTCCCTCCCTTGTTTTTGCCTATAAAAATAGGGGAAGGGGAAGAAAAAAAGGATGAAAAAACAAGAGAGATAGAGGGACGAGAGAGAGATAGAGAACACAAGAGAGCAAACAAGGTCGGGGAGACCAAAAGAAAAAAAAAACTAAAAGAGAAAGAAGAAGAACAAAAGGAAAAAAAGAAAACAGAGAGAGATAGGGAAAATAGAGGAAGAACCAGTGAAAACCGTGATTGCCAGCACCATCTCCTCCATTGCTCGCCACCACAGACGATAACAACCACCACCCTTCAATCCTGGATGTGATGATTAAACAATGATAAAAACAAATATCAAGGTTAGAGGATTCACTAATGGTATTTTAAACAAGTATAGTATAAACTCTTTTTATTACTCAACTGGAAACCACACACAAGAAAGGTTTGAATCGGATTATAAATTGTTAACATGATTACATTAGTTATCTTATTTGAATAAAGCTAATGCTTAAAAATGTTGTTAGGTATTCATGATTATAACTTATATTAATAACAAATCAAGTTTCTTTTATAGCACATGTGTTGGTTATACCATATGGTTGGGCTATGAAAGTGTCAAATATTTGTTGTACCAAGTGTTATACAATGCAAATCTAGATTAACCCTTTAACAAGCAAAGTATTAAAAGTGAACAAGATAACAAATATAAAACATGTCAGTAGTAAATATTAAAGTTCACGTTGAGTTTACACTATACTTATTCTTACACCATTAGTGTAACATTTTTATCTTGACATAATAAACATAATGAAATAGAGAAACATAAATAAATAAGATAAGAACATAAATAAGATAAAAGTTTATACAATGCAAATCTAGATTAACCCTTTAACAAGCAAAGTATTAAAAGTGAACAAGATAACAAATATAAAACATGTCAGTATTAAATATTAAAGTTCACGTTGAGTTTACACTATACTTATTCTTACACCATTAGTGTAACCTTTTCACATTGACATAATAAATTTAACCAAACATAATGAAAAAAGAGAAACATAAATAAACAATATAAAAACATAAATAAGATAAAAGTTAATTAAGTAAAGGAAAGAAAATGAGAAGCATAAATAAGAGATTAAAGAAAGCAAAACTTAAACATTACAAAAATATAAAGAGAAAGAGCATGAACATGATCTTGAACTGAAAATCAAGATGCTTAAATGCATGGAAATGCCTCCTTTTATAGGCTAAAATTAAGAATTATTGATTTGATGACTAATTGTTGAGTGGGTAGCCAACTTTTAACTTAGTGACAATCCTTATCTTCTTATTTGCCAAAAATATTATTGCTAATATCAGATTTCGAACATACTTAAATCATGAAACTTTTAGAAAATTGTCTCAACTTTCTAGGTAAAAAAATGAAGGTCATTGGACTTTTAGAACTCGAGATATAGGCTAAACACTGAACAGTGTCGGGGTCACAGGATAAATTCAAACTTCTCCATTGTTGCTAAGATTTGGACTTTCAAACAGCAGAATTGAGTTTTGCCTTCCACATGATTATTTTAGGCCTATATCTTAGCTTTTCATCTATATAGAACAGATCTAAATCCAAGATCTATAGCTCTATATATGATCCAATAACCGAACAGTGTTCGAGTTTGGGTTGAACCAATATTTCTTTTCAATGTTTGGCCCTTTCTTTGTTTTCTCAACTTCAGTAGTTAAACTTATTAATCAATCACTTAATTTATATGATAGGCCTGTATTAAAATGAATATTTATCATAAATTAATGGTATCTTATAATATTATACATGATATTATAAAACATATTTTAGTTAAGGAGTTATTGATACTTTAAGTGCAAAATGATAATATAAAACTTTGATAAAAATATACTTTTAAGTACTAATCAATTAACCAACAAATAAACTAATGGTATATATATTAAACTTTTTTCTTTTTTCTCATCATTATAAGTTTTCATGATACAACACAAATATATTCTCAGTGAAAACTTAAATAAGTATTTAAGAAACACATTTAAACTAGTTCACAAGCTGATTTGAAAACCTAACTAAGCTCATTGAGAAACCCTAATGGTTAAGCTTATGTACTTTAAAAAAACATCATGAACTTCTATAAATTTAAAGGGTTATGTCATCTAGCATAATTCGTCGTAAGTCATATAATATTAGTTGAAGGAGCTTAAAACAACTCCGAATCCTCCACTGTTTGAAAATATACAGGAAAAAAAACACTTTTGTTACTCTCAATTTATATATCTGTTTTAATATTTTTGTTTCATAAATAAATTTAATTTTATGATTTGTTAAATTGAATCTCTACTTGTTAAATTATGGCATTAATTATTTTCTTAAACTATTTTAATACAAATTCGATAACATGAATGTATTATATCAAATAATTGTATACGCTTTGTTTTTATTTGACTTTATTTCTATGTTAACAGAGCATTTATATGAAAATGTACATGTATTGTAATTTTAATACATTAGCTTGATGGGTGAATATGAAATCACAACCAATAAATATTCATGTATTCGATTTCTAGTATATTCATATTCATATACAAAAAACAAAACAAATAAATATCCTATTCATTATATGATCTATCAAGTTTCATATCTATTATCTATATGATATTTACTATTTAGAATATAAAAATATATATATTCACTTATAAAACTATCTTGACCCTAATCTAGTTTAATTATTTTTTCTATTTTGCTTTTATTCCTTTGAGAATTACAATTTATATATCCTTAGTCAATTCAAAATTTAAAATAAAATAAAAAAAATGGATCTAACATTGTGTATAATATAACATAAACGCATAAACAATAGATCAATAATCTAAAAATTAAACAATCACATAATTTTTTCTCTCCTTGTAAATAAAACAAAATCTCTTTAAAATAACAATAAAAAAAAAAACTAATCTATGTGCCAAATCAAACAACTAGAGAAAAAAAAACACAATATTTAACAACCCCTTTTTGTGGTTTAGTTATGAAATTTGTGGGGGAAATATAGAGTTGGTGTGAGGGAAGAAATTGACAATAAAAGAGAAATTGTTAGTGCCATAACCTCATTTTAGACCCCTAAAAGTGAGATATATATATATAGGACACGAAGAGATAAGTTTTCAAGCTGAAAGGACCAAATACCAGAAAAATAGCTAGATTGGGAGAATTTAACAAGATGCGATGGAGAAAGAAAAATATTGAGTTTGAAATCCAAACTTGACCAAAATTAAAAGAATTAATTAAGTTTAAGGGTTTAATAAAACTTCTAATAAGTTTAATTAACTTATTTAAGGACTTAATTAAAGCAAAGATTAAGTATGAAAGTCAATTGAGAAAAAATTAGAAGAATTAATTAAAGCAAAGATTAAGTATGAAAGTCAATTGAGAAAAAAATAGAAGAATTAATTAATTTTAAGGACTTAATTAAACTTCTAAAGATTTTTATGGATTTAACCAAGGGCTCAATTGAAGAAAAATCTAGTTTAAAGGTTTAATTTAGATTAATTCACAAAGATTGAAAGAATAGCGACTCAATTGAAACTTTGAAAAGGCAAAATTCGTGCAACTAGGAGTTTAATTGAAAGAAATTTGAAGTTTAAAGGTCAATTAAGAGCCAAATTAAAAAAACAAAAAAAAAACCAAGGACCTTTACATAAAAAGCGCACAACATTGAGTCCTACACCGAATCCAAGGATTGATTTGAAGAAAATCAAAGTTTAAAGCTTAATTGGGGACTAATTTGAAAGAATTGAAAACTAACGGCCACTTTGTAAAGGAAACCAAACTTAAGGGGTCTCATTTGATTTTTGATAGGGGTCTAACAGTATAAAATTAGATAATTGTCTCAATTAAAGATGTTGAGCTTAATTTGAAACAACAAGGACCAAAATGAAATGAATCAAAATCCCAATTATAAAATTATAATTTTTAGGGTTTAAACATACAACATGCCATTTATTTTTTAATAAAACGTTTAAGTGGCATGCTGTCGACCTCTATTTATTTGTCTTCCTCAACTGATAAAACTGATTGAGTTGTCATATTTCAGCAAATCAATGTGACATCTCTGATTACTTTAGGAACTCCAACCACCACCCTTCGATGAAGAAATTTTTCCTCTTCAAGATTATGCCATCCTTGTTTGATTTTTATGCCTCACCTACCATGTGGAAGTCCTCAACTTCTTATCTCAAGAAACATTATTTGATTTAACAAAGTGTGGTGGTGTTGCACCCAAGTTTAGATCAATGGTGAGAAAGTTTCAGGTCACTAAATCAATCATGGTTCGATCTTTGTTGAAGAATAACATCCTTTCTACAAGATCTGTGGTTTGTTTGGCTTTAAAAACCTTCCATTTGCAATGATTAATTCATGGAAAATGCACTCTCAATCAGCCATATTTTCAACCAAAGTTATAGTTATAAAACTCCCAACTTTTTTCTAGAAACTCAAAGAGTTTGTTAGACATTTAAGGATCAGGAAAATTGAAGAAGAATGGAGAAGAATCATCTCCTAACATAATAGAGAAAAAAAATAGTAAATAATCCCCTATGATATAGTTCTAAGAAACCACCTTTAAACTTATAAGTGGTTTCACAACCACCTGCCTTTTGAGGCTATAAAAGGAGCAAAAAAACAGAATAAGAGGGCAAATTGTTTTAGGAGAGAAAAAGCCATAAAAAGGAAAGAAACCAATCTAATAGTTAAAAAAAAAAGAGAAGAAGATACTATAAGAAAGAGGTTAAAAGATCTTGGAATAGGCCATTATAATCTGCTCTAACCAAGCAAAAATGGATAAAAACCAGTCATAATCATATTTTAAGGGTAAAGTTATTCAACTTGATGGAAGGGTATAACTTATTAAGAGTACCCCTCTCCTACATATTTAAATCTTTGATTCTTTCCTTCAAGTATTTTTGATGATGTTTGTGATATGATTTAACTATGTTTTGGTTTGTTTTTTAACATGTATTTTCAATTTGCTTTGAATACAAGTTTTTACATGATTGCTTTTTTTGTTGTTAATCAATAATTTTATGATGTTTAATAGTTGATTAATGACATGTTTTTTATGGTTATATGAAAAAAATGGGACATATAGCAATGCTTGATAATTATAGTGCTTTTGTTCAGTTTTCAAAGTTCATATAGGTCATTTTGGTGTTGCTTGTGATGTTAAATGAGTTTTTAGATTGATAAAAACAATATAAATATATGTTTGAATGTTGAAAGTAGTTTATAGACTTTGATCTTTATGCCTTACATGTTTTTTTTATTATTATTGTTTTTGAAGGTTTTAGTACATAGATATATGTATATGTGACTCGCATGAATAAGCTTAAATCCTTTATTCTCGGTTTGAATGCTTTTTTCTAGGTTTAGGCTTTGCTAGGCATTCTGAGTTGGTGTTCTTCAAATGAACTTTATCTTAAGTCATTGTTTTCGATGTCATTTTGGGCGATTGATGGTTTATATATATGCATGCATACTAGTTGATCTTTAATTTAAGTCTTTTATAGCTTGAGAGCATCGATTTAATGACTTATGATTTTAGTTTTTATTATTTGTGTTTGGCATAAAAATAAAATAATTGTGGCTTTTATTTGATTGTTGTAATGATATAGCCCTAAAATTTTACTTAAATGTTAATTTCATATATTTTTGTGCCTTTGATTTGATATAATATACTTTGTTTTTGAAATCACGTTTATGGATTTTATCTTCGTGTTCTTTATTAGATTCAAGTTAAAAAAAATTTTTTGATCTTTATATTTTTGTTGTTATTTCTGTGATTTGTTTATGGGCTTGGGCCTTTGGGTTAGGAAACCCAGCCTAAGTAGTAAGGCTGAGTCCATTCTCCATAAGGCTGCGTGACACGACTAAAAGATTGATGTCTTCTCCCAAGTGCAGGAGTGTCGAAGTAATAAATAACCCGGCAAGACCAGGGTCGAACCACAGGGAGGTTA